>NC_069504.1:147337427-147439927 GCF_027579735.1 Bombina bombina | reverse complement strand
GGATAATGTCCGTGAGGCATGTCTTTTATATTAATTTAAAAGGGATAGGGTGGTGTAAATAAGTGTTCGTGGAGCTTAGTGAAAAAATTAAATAAAATTCAGGGAATAGTAATGGGTATAACTTAGTTATTAGTGATGTATAAATGTCCGTAAATAAAGATGATATGGGTAAATAAGATGTCCGTGAATAAAGATGATATGGGTAAATAAAATTCGTTTAATGAACTATATTAACTTTCGACATATATAAATAACATTAAGAATCATAAAAGAAATTGCACATAAAACATATAAAACATAGGGACGTCTCCCTATAAGTGATTCTGTAGGTCAATTGGCCTAACAATAGATGGTCTTTAAATATAAAGCTTGAAACATATAGCCACCTTGTGTGTTAAAAGGTTGTTTGGCAAACTGTAAGGTACCTTACAAATGTCCGTTGGGAATCATATCTGAGCCGATGTTATGCTTCTGTGAGCGTCCTTCTCTGTTTTGCTCCTTCACGGCTTAATATGAAAAACAACAAGCCTCCGTTTTTTATTGGTAGTTGGAGGTCACACCTCTCTTTGGATAGGCTGTGACGGTGCACGCTGGATGTTAGCGTGTAGAGATGTAGGTAATCCTTTTCAAGATGTTTAAACTGCAACTGTTAAAACTTTTCTTCTGCACATATGAGCGCAATGTTGGAGATCCACTGTTCTCCGCTGTTCTCCAATTTCTAGCTGATCAGATCCTTGGTCCTCCTTGTGGCTTTTGCTCCTAAATCATGGAAATTATAGAGTCCACTTGAGGGGCTGGATCGCAGCTTGTAGGAGTTTTTAAATGTTGTAGTACAGAAGTGGAGTAAAATCGGGGGATAGAATATTTTTTAGATTTTTTGCCTTTCTATATAGAATGTTGGGGTATGGAGATACTTTGTTGCCTATTATTGGATCATTTTGTACCAAATGCCAATGTTTGTTAACAATCTTTTTCAGGGTTTTGAAGTCATCATTATAATTGGTGATTAGTGGTACATTAATAATGATGTTTTCTGGGATATTTACTTTCGATTTGTCTTTATATTTTAGAAATTCATTTCTATCAGTTGATTCTACATCTTTTTTGGCTTTTGTTACTATCTCTTTTTTTTTCTACACAAGTATCAAACATAATTACGGCATAAAAGCAGTGGAAAATTATTTACTAAATGACAAAACACTTGAGAAAGATCAGGCCAAATTCTCACTAGAAGGAATCTCCAAGCTATGCCAACTTATTCATGGGTGACTGGGAACAAGAATTTATCCAGAGCCATGAGCTTGGCGCAAACCTCGTGCTATACAAACGTTACATAGATGATATCCTGATGATATGGAGTGGGGATATTGCCCATCTTGAAAAGTTTCTCGACGATATGAATCATAACACAATAGGTCTGAAATTCACAAACACTATAAGTAGAACAAAAATAATTTTTCTGGATTTAGAAATTGAAATAATTGACAATTCATTAAACACAAAAACACATTTTAAAACAGTAGACGCCAACAATCTAATACATTCAGAAAGCTGTCATCTAAAAAGATGGAAAGAAAATGTTCCCAAGGGACAATGCATTCGATTACGTCGAAACTGTTCTAAAACAACTGATTATTTGGAACAAGCAGACTTTCTTGAAAGAAAATTTCTAGAGAAGGGCTATAAAAAAGAGATAGTAACAAAAGCCAAAAAAGATGTAGAATCAACTTATAGAAATTCATTTCTAAAATATAAAGACAAATCGAAAGTAAATATCCCAGAAAACACCATTATTAATGTACCACTAATCACCAATTATAATGATGACTTCAAAACCCTGAAAAAGATTGTTAACAAACATTGGCATTTAGTACAAAATGATCCAATAATAGGCAACAAAGTATCTCCATACCCCAACATTCTATATAGAAAGGCAAAAAATCTAAAAAATATTCTATCCCCCGATTTTACTCCAGACTTCTGTACTACAACATTTAAAAACTCCTACAAGCTGCGATCCAGCCCCTCAAGTGGACTCTATAATTTCCATGATTTAGGAGCAAAAGCCACAAGGAGGACCAAGGATCTGATCAGCTAGAAATTGGAGAACAGCGGAGAACAGCGGATCTCCAACATTGCGCTCATATGTGCAGAAGAAAAGTTTTAACAGTTGCAGTTTAAACATCTTGAAAAGGATTACCTACATCTCTACACGCTAACCTCCAGCGTGCACCGTCACAGCCTATCCAAAGAGAGGTGTGACCTCCAGCTACCAATCAAAAATGGAGGCTTGTTGTTTTTCATATTAAGCCGCGAAGGAGCAAAACAGAGAAGGACGCTCACAGAAGCATAACATCGGCTCAGATACGATTCCCAACGGACATTTGTAAGGTACCTTACAGTTTGCCAAACAACCTTTTAACACACAAGGTGGCTATATGTTTCAAGCTTTATATTTAAAGACCATCTATTGTTAGGCCAATTGACCTACAGAATCACTTATAGGGAGACGTCCCTATGTTTTATATGTTTTATGTGCAATTTCTTTTATGATTCTTAATGTTATTTATATATGTCGAAAGTTAATATAGTTCATTAAACGAATTTTATTTACCCATATCATTTTTATTCACGGACATCTTATTTACCCATATCATCTTTATTTACGGACATTTATACATCACTAATAACTAAGTTATACCCATTACTATTCCCTGAATTTTATTTAATTTTTTCACTAAGCTCCACTAACACTTATTTACACCACCCTATCCCTTTTAAATTAATATAAAAGACACGCCTCACTGACATTATCCAAATTGTCTGTATTCACAGACACTTTTATAATTTATATATTAGCATTTCAAGGAAAACACTATCTATTGGTCCACACACTAGGACTCTAATACTAATACCCGATGTCATAGACCCACAGACATCTTTATCTTTCTACCTTTGTTGAATTAAGACAAAACAGATTCACGTAAGACAGGACAAGTTTCACTTGATACAAATCAGAATCACATAGAATAATCCCCTTTTTCTCACTTAGATAAGTCACACTCTGATGGTAGTATATATCCTAGCTTAATCTATAAGCGCCAGTGGAAATCTTTACTCACACATTCTATCCTAACCTAAACTACTGAGGAGGAGTAGTTTTCCCATCCACCAGGCATTTAGGATTTTCTAGTAAGCGCCAACCCTCTTTTCACTATATCACTGCTACCCCTATTTATCAAAGGTCTTGCGGACCTGATTCGACAGTGCGGATCAAGTCCGCAAGACCTCGATAAATGTGGAGAGCAATACCCTCTCCGCATTTAACATTGCACCAGCAGCTCACAAGAGCTTGGTTGTGGCTTAAAGGAACAGTAAATATAACAAATGCACAATAACAAGACAATGCAATGCACTTAGTGTGAACTTCAAATGAGTAGTAGATTTTGTTCGGACAAATTTCAAAGTAATGTTGATTTCCACTCCCACTGCATCATGTGACAGACATTAGCCAATCACAAATGCATATACGAATATTTAATGCATTATTGCACATGATTAGTAGGAGCTGTTGACTCAAAAAGTGTGAATATTAAAATACTGTGTACATTTTGTTAATGGACGTAAATTGGAAAATTGTTTAAAATTTCATACTCATATTTGAATCATGAAAGTTTCATTTTGACTTGAGTGTCCCTTTAAGTTGTATCAGCATCTTAGTTTAATGGGATTGACACTGCCATTTTTAGGGATTGGTTTAACATTTATCAGAATTTAGAGGGCATAATTTTAATAATACATAAAAATAAAAAATATTGCAGACAAAACGCTAAAATAAATTAGGCTTTTGTAAAAAAAAATATAGTAACTGTAAACATAATAATTTTAATGTAGATACAGACTATACATATTTATAGTGTTTGCTTCAATCATCTTCAATCTAAAGGGTCATGTAAAACATTATATCAAGGAAAGAGTATCTGCTTTTTATAATGTGAGATCTGAACTATGTGTTGGCTTATTTTGGTACAAAAAAGTGGAATAACCTCCTCTACCAATCCATTTTTCTCTCTGTTCTTAGAGCTCACTTTACTAAATAGTGGTTGGACAAAGTTTCCACATAGGTCACCGGTCCTCCTGGATTTTGGGGTCATTTATGCAGCTATGCCTGAGCTTTTATGCAACCAATCATGCAAAATCAGGGTCTGTGAATCAGATGGACAAATGAGTTTGGGGTGATTTTACTTTGCCACCTCTTAGGTGTTAAAATGGAAAGGAAGCAGAGGTTTGCAGGCTCACATAAGTAAACCTCCACTGCAAGGGCTCCAGAGTAGTTTGATAAATGGAGCACTTCATCTTTTTTTCGTCTTTCATATGAAAGGGAGTCATTTTTCCATTCATTTGAAAGAGTGGTATCCATATTTATTTTTTACTGTGAAAGAGAGAGTTTCCAAACCCTTCCTTTTTGTAGACTAAACATGCTATATAATGGTTAAAAAAAAAAAAATTATATCAACTTTGTGCCATTTTTTCAAGTTCAATATGTTCTATTGTTAATTCCAACTCCTCCTTTCACAACAAGAAATAAAACAAATGTGGTTACAAGTAGTTTGAGTTTTGACATTTACAATATTGCATTGATCAGAGTAAAGCCCTTGTTGGCTTCACCTTATTACAAGTGTTTTGATTTTCAGTCTCTTTGCTGTACAAGGTGATAAGTTTTGTTAAAACTTTGAACATACATTAAAACAGTAAACAATTAACATAAACAAGAATCCCCTCAATCTCGAGGGGTTAACAACTGCCATGCTGACCCATAATGTTAACTTATTCCCAAAGCCCTTTTGCCGATCTGTTCTCTCTCTCAAGTGTTAAGTATTAAATGGGATATTGGATATGCCCTAATGAAGTTGGAGAATAATTCTCAAATTATTTATTAGGGGTTTCCTTCTGGAGGAACTACACTGATCCTAACTAGCGTTTCTTCCCAAAGGAATCTGACTTCTGCAAGAAAATTTAATTTACCCCTTCTCAAATAGCCATATTTCTCCATTGTAAATAAATCTGTTACTTTCTCCGTCCAACTATGGGCCGTCGGGGGAGTCTGGTTTCTCCATTTTAGGGCGATTAGCGACTTAGCTCCAGTCAGTCCTATTTGTAGTAGTGTACGTCTAAGAGCGCATGAAACCTTTGGAATATCATTTAGAAGAGCAATGTGAGGGGTTAGTGTGAATTCATTTGTCAGTGCTTGTTTGTAGTATTTTTCTATCTCTGACCAAAAGTTTTTGAGTTTCCTACAATTCCACCACATGTGGAGATATCCTCCTCTCTCCCCACATCCTCTCCAACATTTGTCACTGGCATTTGGGTATATGGAATGTAACCTAGAAGGGGTAAGGTACCAACGCATAATGACCTTAAAGTTCAGGTCTAATAACTGGGGTGACGTTGAGACTTTTTTGGTATTTTTAAATATTCTCGCCCAATCCTCCCTTGTTATGTTGTGATCCAACTCTTCTTGACACTTTGAAGTATATGTTGGTAAGGTTAAAGCATGCTCTGTTTGTAATAGTTTCTTTGAAATAGAGAGTGTATGCCTGACTTCTTCTGATTTAGAGCATAAGTTTTAGTAGGGTGTTAATTCTCTTAAGAGTTCATGTTTGTATGGGGAGGTGTGTAAGAAGTGTGACAGCTGTGAGTATTTCAGCCAACCGGAGTATCTACCTTCCTCGATTGTTGACAAGCTTTCTCTATTAAGTAACTTTCCATTCTTTGTGAAATTCCTAAGAGGTGTTGAATATCCCCATTCCGTTAGTCTTTGCTTTCCTTTATCAAGTCCCCCCACCAATTCTGCATTTATTGGTATTGGAAATAAAGGAGAGCGTATCCCCGAGATATATTTCTTTCATGTGACAATGCTGTCCCATGTGTCAAATGTATGCTTATATATGGCCAGGTCTGTACATTGAGGGGGTCTGAGATCACTGGACACCCAGCATAGTGCTCCCACTTCTGGGACCTTCAATATATGGGAGTCTATCGATACCCATGCTTTTGTTCTCTAGATCTGTGCCAATCTAAGATTCTTTGTAAGGTCGCGTCATGATAGTCTGCTATACGTGGTAGTCCTAATCTCCCATGTTCTAGTGCTCTGTACATGTTTTCTCTACCTATTCTGGGTCTGCTCTTCCCCCATATAAAATAATTGATCTGTTTCTGCAGATGTGATATATACCATTTAGGAATGGGAATAGGAAGAGCCTGTATAAGATATAATATTCTCGGTAAGGTCATCATCTTGACACTCTGCATACGACCCCACCATGTGATGGGCTTTGCTGCCCAATTGAGCAAATCCTTCTGAATGTTACGTGACAATTGAAGATAGTTGTCATCAAACAACTGAGATATAGTAGGCGAGAGTTCAATTCCCAGATATTTAAGTGATTTCTTTTGTATTCGTAAAGGGGCATGTACGTGCTATAGAGTAGAATTTTTGTGAAGGTAGGGATATGTTCATGATTTCTGACTTTTGTGTATTGATTAGAAAACCAGAAAATTTTCCAAAATTTTCAATTTCTCTCAGCATCTCTGGTATAGAACTTGGAGGATCTGTAAATGTGAAAAGCATGTAATCTGCATATAGTGCTATTTTGAAGTTATGTGGACCAATATTAATGCCTTGAATCCTCTGATTTTGTTGGATGTGTGCGGCCAATATCTCCATGGAGAGAATAAACAGAATTGGGGACAGGGGGCACCCCTGTCTTGTCCCGTTCTGAATGTTAAAGGAAGCGGACAACATGCCATTTGCTTTTACTTTGGCATTGGGATGTTGTATAGTGTAAATATATGAGACACCATCTTCGACCCAAACACCATTGCTGCTAACGTTTCTTTTAGAAAGGTCCAATTAATCCGATCGAATGCTTTTTCAGCATCGGTCGCCCTAAGTACCGCCGGTATATCATGGTGTTTTGCATATGTCATTAAGGTTAATGCTCTAATAATGTTCTCTCTGGCTTCCCTTCCGGGGACGAACCCTACTTGGTCTGTATGGATGAGATGGAGCAATACTTTGTTTATCCGGTTAGCTAATATCTTTCCTAGTAGCTTGATGTCTGAATTGAGGAGGGATATGGTCTATAACTACTTGCCTCAGTGGGGAGTTTGTTGGGTTTGGGGATAACTGAAATATGTGCTGTTAGCATTTCTTGCGAAAGTTGGTTGTTATCGTTTAGTGACTGAAATCATTTTAATAAATGGGGGGCTAGTATGTGTTTGAATGATTTGTAATATGTATTCGGAAAACCATCTGGGCCAGGGCTTTTGTTCGAGGGTAAGGACTTAATTGCGGCTAGTATCTCAGTAATAGTTATAGGGGATTCTAACTCTTCTTTTTTGATGAGTGGTATCTGGGGCAGGTTTGCTTTTTTAATGTATTTTATCATTTGTTCGTGGTGTTCAGTGGTAGTGTTAGAGTCTAGATTGTAGAGCTCAGTATAATATGAACCAAAATGGTTAGCTATTTGTTTATTGTCTATAATCTCTCTACCTTCTGCAGTTACTAGTTTTTGTATTTGTGCCTTTGTTCTTTGTGTCTTCAGCATTTTGGCAAGCAGAGTTCCCTCTCTATTCCCTTCATAAAAGTAAATTTTTTTAAGTCCTAAGGCTTTTCTATTCGCTTCTTTAGTCGGGATTTTATTTAACTCCTTTCTAGTCTGTCAGGTGTTTAAATATCAATACATTCTTAGGATTATTTTTATGTTCTATCTCCAACTGTCCCAATTTTGTTGTCAGAGAGTCTGTAGTGCTATTGTATATTTTTTGCCTATATGCTGTATGTTTTATACCTTCCCCCCTCAGCACTGCCTTGTGTGCTTCCCATATGATGGTGGGATTTATGTCTTGTGAGATATTAATATTACTGTATTCTTGTAGAGAGTTCGTCAGTGCTTCCAGTGTGGGTGGTTTTTTTTAATAATGATTCATCTAACCTCCATATATACAGTAATTGGATGATTTGGCCATTGGAGGGTTATAAGTACAGCTGAGTGATCTGACCAAGGGGTTGGTATTATGTCTGAGTCTCCTACTACGGATAAATGATTCCTGTCTACCATTAAATAGTCTATTCACGTGTAAATGGACCATGGACTTGAAAAGAAAGTATCATTTCTTTGATTAGGGTGCTGTATATGCCATACATCCAGCATACCCAGTTGTGTTAGGCAACTGTATACTGCGTTTCGTGGTCTCGAGGACGACGAAGGTCTGCCCGTGGAGGAATCTAAAGCTTAATCTAATACTATGTTTAGGTCGCCCCCTAGAATTAAGGTCCCTTTTTTACACTCTGTAACTAGTTTTGTTAAATGTTGATAGAATTTGCATCTATTGCTATTTGGAGCATATACATTAACCAGAGTCACTGGTCTATGGAACAGTAGTCCTATAAGGATCAGTATGCGTCCTTCTTTGTCTGTTACTGTATCCTGCAGGCTAAAGGATATGTTTCTGTGAAAGAGAATACCTACCCCATTTCTTTTTGCTGAGGTGTGCGAGTTAAAGTATCCTGTTGGGTGTTTCCTAGATTTCAATGTTGGTTGTGTTGACGATAAGAAGTGAGTTTCCTGTATGAAAATGATGGAGTTTTTGTGTCTAGTGAAATTCCTAAGGGCGATGGAGCGCTTTGTGGGCGAGTTTAGTCCCTTTGTGTTTTGTGTTATTATTGTTATAGTTGGGTTAGCCATATCCATGTGTGTGTTTGCTCTTGTGTTTCTGTTGAATAATGTCATGTCTTACCCTGTAACAGCAGAACGGGGGGAGTACCTGTCCTTCATGTGATAGCAAAGTGAGAGAGAGTTCACGGCATTCCTGAAGAGTCACCATCTGGCTTGAAAGCATGTTTTTTCCTGGAGAGTCATGGCAGACGAACTTAAAAAACAATACAAAAACAAAAGTATTCATAAAAACATTACTGAATATATTCAACTTCCAAAAACAATGTCTAAACATATATTCCCAGCCTCTATTTTACACTGTATACAAGATAATCCCCTATAAATGATGGGAAGCCTAGGGGTTTTATTATAAAAGGGCAGAGAAAAAAACAGGGAAAATGGCAAAGAAAGAGTGGGGGGGGGGGAATGACAATTGTTTGTCAAAGGTCCTTCAGTGGGTTTCTCCTCCGGGGGAGATGGAATAGAGAGGATTTTGCTTTAGGGGATGATATATAAAATATAAACTTATTGCTAACTCTTCTATGCAATACAATACCGCTAGTAAGAGTCCATGTATTATCTTTTGCATGAGGTCTGTATTGCTCACGTGGCTTCAGCTTTCAAATTCGCTCTAGATAGTGTTGTCACTGGATCATTCTTTCTTTTCTTGGATACTGTCACCCATTTAGGGCATTGAGGACGTGGGTTGGGAGCTGTTCCGTTTTCATCTCCACTATCTCTCAGCTTCGGTAGTGTAGGTTGAGGGATTTCAAGTTGTTTACAAAATTGCTCGATGTCTTCGGGATCTCTGTATACATATGTTTTTTATCATCTTTGGCCACTTTTATAGAAAATGGGAACCCCCACCTGTAGGGAATCCCCAGTTCAGTCAGGGTGAGGTATCTGGCCTCTTTACATTTTGCCAGAGTTATAGGGCTGAGGTCAGCATAGATTTGAAGACGGTCTTCGCCAAATGAGATCTTTTCTGATACCCCTCTGATACGAAGATTCTGACGCCAACCTCTATTGTCTAGGTCCTCCATTTGGGCCTGTAGCTGTACAATGGTGGAATTTTGTTGTTGCAGCTCTAGAGTCATGGTATCAGTAGTCATGGATGATTATTCTGCTTGTTCTTCTAACTGCTGGACTCTATTTCCTAAGGCGCTGATGTCTCGCTTGACCTCTGCTAAACCATCTTTAATTGCCTTGCAGCATGTATGTGGTCAAGTCATTTTTAGTAGGAAGGGAGCTGAGGTCTGCTCTTGTTATTGGTGTAGTGTCCCCTTCTGAGTACTGAGAATCTTGTTGCCGAGTATCTTGGGAATTTGCTGAACACAACTCTTTTTCTCCTATTGTGTCTGTCACCCTGAAAAAAGCGTTGTTTCCCCACACTTGGGGTTGCTGGTTTTTGCCTGTCTGTTTTGTTTTTATTTTCTCGCGGCCATTTTAGAGGGTTTTCATTCGCTTTGCAGCAATAGTAAAAAAATGAACCCACTTTCTTTATTATTTTATAAAGGGTGTTGCTATCAAGAGGAGGTCTGAGGTCTGTTAGCTTCTATATTGTGTTTACGATATGCAAAGTCTGTCATTTTTAAGCTGCCTCGGCTATGTAGACATTTACAGTGACTCACCCTGCTTCTCTCCGCTTCCGAGCGTTAATAATCTCGGCTGAATACTCCGCCCTGGCAAATATATTTTCAGTTAAAGCGGTCACTTTTCTGTCCCCCAGACTTTAAGTGCTCCTTGTGGTCAATAGTGTCGCTTTAAATGTAAATTGCTGTCCTACTCTGCTGGTGCCAAAGTCGTCTCCGCGCCTAGATCTCTTGTGGCAGCGCTGTGTGACATAGTAACGGCTTCTCTGTAAATATTTAGGCCTCACTCATTGCGCCCTGGAAAAAGTTTCTTCCACTTGTTGCTTTCGTGAGAATTTTGAACATGCACCTCTCTATATAATTTGTGTTTGTTGGAATGCTTTTTAAGGCATATCAGTAAAGATTATCCTCCGGATTAGTCACCCATCTGTTAGGTCAATACCGGAGCTCTAGAAATTTGCGACCATGCTCTTCTCTGGTCGGCTCCGCCCCCCAACTGTGTGCCATTTTAATGATCATGTAATCACTTATTTAAAAGAGATTATATTTATTTTAGGCCGAGATAAAAGGCATAAGTTCTGAGAATTACCACATTTATTACTATAAACCTTATGTCTAGCAGGTTACAAAACTGTCCTTTTCACACTAATAACATGATACGAATTGGTTCAAGTGACCCCTCGTTTTAAAGAAAAGATCTCTCTCTTTCCAATGAGATGTCATATGCTATTTAAGTTGCAACTTAAGACGTATACTGCACCAAGGTCAGACTCTTGACATGTGCCCAAGCCTCCCTCTCCATGAATAACTAAGTGAACATTTAGGGCTCCATTCTACTTAGTAATTCCCGGGCACACAAATGCGCTAGTATTACAAGTTATTAAGAGAGAGAGCTTCCATAGGCAAATGCGCTAGTTTTACAAGTTATTACGAGAAAGCGCTTCCATAGGCAAATGTTTTACAAGTTATTACGAGAGAGCACTTTCATAGGCAAATGCTCTAGTTTTACAAGTTATTATGAGAGAGCACTTTCATAGGCAAATGCGCTAGTTTTACAAGTTATTACGAGAAAGCGCTTCCATAGGCAACTGTGCTAGTTTTACAAGCTATTACGAGAGAGCACTTTCATAGGCAAATGCGCTAGTTTTACAAGTTATTATGAGAGAGAGCTTCCATAGGCAAATGCGCTAGTTTCACAAGTTATTACTTGTGAGCGCTTCCATAGGCTTCTAGCGCAAGGAAGGGGGTATGTCATGCACCTTTATATGAAGGTCTGTAATCTTCCAATACACTTTATTTTGGGGGCACTTGGGGCACTTTTAGAAAATTAACCAGATATCTGTAATGGGTGGTTATTTATCATGTGCCCGTAAATGGGCAAATTTGCCTGTTTATGGGTGCGCGTTAAATTAGCGATCCACTTATAATCTAGCCCTTATTTAGTAAGTGAAGTCTTTATTCACTAGTAGTTAATTTGTTTTGCCACTGATTTTCTTTATTCAGTCATTTGAGGCATATATAATTATGTTTATTTTCCTTTGGCTCACAAACTGTATGGCAGGAGTACTCCATGGAAGTTTCAATAACACAGCACGTATTTGCAAAATATACACATTCGGCTGCAAACTGCATAAATATTTGAAAGATTGACAGCATGTACTGTTACTAAATAGAAGGTTTTGTTAATCCTCTAACATGCTGGCAACTCAGATTGATCTGAATTTGTCATAAAATTGCTTAAGGATTTAACATTTTGTTTTCTCCAGAGCAAAAGTACAATCATTTTGTTTATGATGATCATCAACTAATTAGATCATAAGGGCTAGATTACAAGTGGAGCACAAAATACTGCTTTCGCAAAAGTGATATTTGCAGCCCACTGAGTAATATCAGCGCATCCAAATGTTCACTGGTATTACAAGTTAGCCGCAATAACTCCAATGGGAGCCTCCTTCTCATGCCATGAGACACAGTATGAGAACTAAAGCAGCGAAGGAAGGAAGTTGCACAGCGATGGCAGCAAATTGTAAATATATACAGGTAGCCCTCAGTTTACGCCGGGGTTAGGTTTCAGAAGTAATGGTTGTAAATCGAAACCGTTGTAAATTGAAATCCAGTTTATAATGTAAGTCAATGGGAAGTGAGGGAGTTAGGTTCCAGGCCCCTCTCAAAATTGGCATAAGTAACACCTAATACATTATTTTTAAAGCTTTGAAATGAACACGTTAAATGATAAACAGCATTATAAACCTAATAAAATAATCACACAACACAGAATATATAATTAAACTAAGTTAAATGAACAAAATCATTTGCTAAACAGCATTATAAACCTAATAAAATAATCACAAAAGACAGACTTTACTTGCATTTTTCTGCAAACAGTTCTTTCTATGCATTCCAATCTGGACTGTTTTATAGACAGGAAGATCTTGTTCCTTTGCAAGCTGCTCAATAGCTCAGGTCTGGTTAAACTGATTAATTTCAGCTTGCTTGGCTTGCATATCTTTGCTGCAACACAAGCGGACAGCTCAACCTACTAACTATTTTAATCAATGCACTGCTTCTCAATGCTTTTGAATAGCAGTCACATGACAGAAAAAAAAGGTTTTTATTCTGAAACTCTGTAAATTGAACCATTGTAAACCGAGGGCCACCTCTATATGTATTTGCTTATATACAGGTATATTTGTGTTAATATGTGTATATACATATATTAACACATACACACACACACACACATATATATATATATATATATATATATTTACAGGAAACACACAGTTCCCATAGACCACAATGTAAAGTCACTTTTCAGTGCCATTTTTTTTCTAACACCCCAGACCCGCCAACTTTAGCCCCCATAAACTCCAAAAAAATTATGAACACGGAACGCAACTTGAAAAAGGTCTGCAGCATCAATAAGTGCACAATGCACATGAGCAAATCACTGTGCATGGGCGTAACTCATTCTGCACAATACACAGCCACCATTCGCATCCACAACCCAATGGACAAAGTGATTTCACATGCAGTAGGGATCAGGAGGTCATTTAAAAATGGCCAATGCTTGGAAACATACTCGTTTTCACCTGAATGGGAATACAAATGTTCCTGGGGATAATATTATACAGTGTGATAACTGGGCAAGCATTAAAATAATGTAAGTACAGTTGTAGTGCAGACTGTCCCTTTAAAGTTGTAATGCTTACTGTTACAATGGCATACATTAAGCAGGTATAAGCATGAAGCTATTTTAAAGGGATATTATCGAAAACATAATAATCAGGCTCTTTTTATTTTGTACAAAAGAAGTGAGGTGGAGGTGCAATACCGGTTACCTGTAATCCTCGAGGAGAAAAAAACGCTGACGCCTAAGCAGCGTGTGGCAGACTCGACATACGGGGATCCAAAAATGTAGGTGGGATCTCCAGAATGTACTGATCTGCAGTAAATGAAATCGGAAAAAGACAGTCTCCTTACAGGTAAATAAACCATAAACGGTACTCCTTGGTGCTCCTTACTAATAGAGACAGATAAACTATGCACAAGCCTTGTATATAAAACAATTGAAGAAGTTTATACCGATTTCTTTTTATTTTGTTAATGAACTTTCAAAATAATGTGCATAAAAAATGTAGCATTGGAGGCCAAATTCAATTCAGCACCGTCTGCAGCCCCTGGCAGAGATTTCTAAACATACGGAAGAGCTAAGTGAAGCGTATGTACCATTCACATACTTTGCTCTCCTTATGCTCCAATATTGAAGTAAGGATCATACAATGGGTGCCTACACCAGGGCTTGAATGCATTGCCTAAAGATACCATTTTAAGCACACTAAATTGCAGATTAATTTTTAATAGTGTGTTTTGCCAAAAAGCATACTTTTTATTTATATACTATCCCCTTAATGTATATTAATTTTTAAACATATGGTAGTTCTAAATCAGTTATTCCTAACGAATAAAATCTGTGAAAAAGAACTTAAAAATACTTACAAAGTATTGTGGATACATTTGCTGACCTACACTATTTTATTTTGACTAAAATCAGTTACATATTTCAAACCAGTAAGTGATACACACAGTTTCAAGAAGTTCATTTTCTATATTTACATTTTATGGCTAACATATAAACTAATATTACTGCAAGTATTTAGCTTTCAAATTGTAGTGTTCTGAGTATGGAGTATAAGCCAATATTAATATTAATATGCTGTTCTCAAAGGAACTGTGGTGATGACCTGGTTGCTGGCTTGAAATAAATATGTTAAGTACCCTGCTGAATATGACCTTTTGTAGAGCATAACATTTTATTCTAATCTAAAAATAACATGAAATTAATTGATGTCTACAAGAAGACATTACTGAAATTTTCAGACCACACTTGAAACAAAATTGTGAGGCTGATTCCAATGCACACACATTTTTCCAATCAGAATTCAAATGCTCTTTTGAAAAAAAAAAAAAAAATTATATATATATATATATATATATATATATATATATATATATATAAAACACAGAAGGGCACTGCACTCTCAGACTGGACTGGGTACACATCCTATGACCCTGCAACATGCACAGCCCTGGGTGCTCAATAGCACTCACAGGTAGCTGTAATGTCCCTAGAGTCCCAGGCAGTTAACCCCAGGTAGGTGTGGGTGCAAGGTCCATGGGGAAAATTACCAAACAAATTAATACAAACACATAGAGGAAGTCCAGCACTCACTTGCAAGTACTCAGTTAAGATTAAAAGCAAAACTGGAAGAGTTAGTTACCGCATCTGGTCAAATGGGACAAGCCCAGGTACCACATCAAGTTCTCTCCCAAAACCTGGTTCCCTAATACAGCTATACAAAGCAAGCTTTCAATCAAGTGAGTGCTAGACGTCCTCTGTGTCTATATGTATATATATATATATATATATATATATATATATATATATATATATATATATATATATATAATAACAAACACCAGCTCAATTACTTGTTAGCTTATTGTATGGCAACTTTCCAACTGGGTGCAGCTTCTTTTAGCCCAATAATGCTTTTCACAGAGAAGAAATTTCCTGAAGTATATCAGTCCGATCCCACCTAACTAGCTCAGTCCAGCCCTAAAATACCAGGCAATCTCTCTCTTAATGGTCAACATGGCAACCCCAGACAATCGTTTCGGCCTTCATTAGACCTCATGCATGAGGTGCAGCCTTATTCTTCTAAGCACATTGGGCAAGGAGTTTCCCCATTTCCCTTTAGGGAGACTAAATACATACATACGTAGGTATATATATATATATATATATATATATATATATAAATATATGTGTGTGTATATATATATATACACACAGGTATATATATATATATATATATATATTTATGTGTGTGTGTGCGTGTGTATTTATATATATCTATATATATATATATATATATATATATATATATAATCTATACACACAGGTATATATATTTATGTGTGTGTGTGTGTATATGTATATATATATATATATATATATAAATACACACATATACATACATACTCTTTAATAGTAGGAAATATACTGAATAAATAAATCATCAGTTTTTAGATAGACAATGAATTGTGCAACTCTGGTAATGTGCATGAGTAATCATGTTGTACATGGTAAAATAAGACATGTCAGAGGCTGAAGTTCGCCCATGCAGGCATTCAGTTTGGATGCATATTAGATTTGGATTTGCTACCATTATTTCAAAAGTAAGCAGCGAATATAGACAATTAATATTAACAAAAATCTTACATTATAGGATTGGAACAAATAAAAGAAGATATTTTTCAATGTTAAAAGAACATACAACTACTGTATGACTATAATCAATCATTTAGTGCCTCACCGACTGTCCCTAACATCATTTGTAATACTATGACAGGATTGGACAGGGGATGATGGGCAAATTAATGGTAAAACCCCCTGTACATCATTACAAAAAAGAAGCTTATTAACTAAACAATATAGCTAGCTCCTTCACCCCATTCCTACAAAAAAAATTTTACGCCAAATGACATGAACAAATAAAGGAAACAATTTCATCAAGCAATCATTCTTTTTTTTTCGTCTGTTTTGTCAAATATTGTATTTGGCTTGTCGTATATCAAAGGAATATCAAAATATATCTTACATTTGACATATAGGGCCAGATTACAAGTGGAGGCTAAATATCACCTTGATAAAAACCCAAACAGGTTGAAACGCGCAGGCTATCTATTTGGATAGTCCGGTGAGTAATTTTAATCCTAAAGACAAAGGAGAGGATGCCTAATTGCTTAAGTTTCATTGAATTTTTTTCGTCTGCGGACATTAAGAAAAGGACCTCTTACGCCATATAGGATATCTCCTGGAACTCTATAAGAACTATGTACTGGACTTATAGTGCTGACACTAACTTATTTAGGTTTAGAGGTATCTATAGGGATTAGAACATATGTGTAATTTTTTATATGACTATGTATGTTGATTTGATGTGTTATTAAACTTATAAGATACGGTATGTTGTTTATCCTTTTTTAAGGAGCTCCCCACTATTTGTATTTCTTATATACACATATTAACACATACATACAGCATATACTGTATGTATATAAGCATATACATATATATTTACAGGGAACACACAGTTCCCATAGACCGCAACGTAAAAGCACTTTTCAGGGCCGTTTGTTTTCTAACACCCCACTCCCGCCAACTTTAGCCCCCAAAATACTGCCTAGTGCAGTTATTTTATTAAAAAATAAAAATAGTACAATTTTATTTTTTAATAAAATACACTACGCTGTATTTTGGGGGCATTTGGGGCATATTTATATATTTTATAAGTGCTATTTGCTACTGCAAGCTCGCTTTAGCAACAACTACCAACTTGTAATGTCTGGTTATTTCTTAGACCAATTCACCAAGCGCCTGCTGAAAGTGACCCTTAGCTTAGCTAGATTGACCCCTAGTGGTCAAAATATGGAAATAGAATGAATTGGATATATATCAAAGCGCCAACCGTAGAAGGCAGGGTCTAAATACACTAAAAATTACTTTACAAATGTGTTTCAGTGTTTTGGTATCAACACCATTGAAAGATTGTTATCTTTCATCAATGAAAGTGAAAGTTTATACAATGAGACCAGTATTAATGGAACCCGATATTGTATTTAAACAGCATAAACAACATTTATTAAAAAATGACAAACAATTAGTTAAAAAACACAATCCTCAGGATCTTAAAAACAAATCTCTGTTTGGAAGTTAAAAACAATCTTAATGTCCCTCATGGATCCATGTTAACAATCTAATCCTTATTCCAACCATTCATTGGAGCTGTACATTCAATTTTGGAGCTTTTAAAGCTTCTAACGGTCTGTTAAAAATCATAAAATACACTAGTTGGGATAGTCAGTATACCACAAACAATACCTTTTACAGGTTATGGGTGGCAGACAGAATGCAGTTATTTCTCCGGATTGGCTAAATGATATCACCCTAAACCGGACCTAGATACATGTGCGGCAAAATATAATATGACACAAACTAACAAATTCTAAAACCTTGTGATCTTCTAGTGTCTCCTTAAAGAATCAAGTGACTCCTATAACTATTATGAATGCTCATGTGTTTCCTAAAACATTACACAATGTACAACCTGCTTTGGAAATTCTTCCAAAAACGTGATAGAAAGAATGCTTTTCAAAAAACGTTTAAAAAGAACAAAAACATGTGATGAGGTGAAAAATGTGACAAAGGATATTGAAAAAAATATAATGAAAAAATAGAAGATATATCAAAAAATATCAAAAAATATATTGCAGTAAAAAACAATCTAGTGATTAATCCTCAGTTCAGTGCTTATCCATAAAAACGTGTATAATAATGATGATTATAAAATATGAAATACAACCTATAAATCAGTGGAGTGTCAGACTAATCCAATTCAGGATGAGTCAGTGCAGTGGGAATGTCAAACAGTTAAAAAATAATTTCAAGTATCCTCACGGTCCTATGTGTACAAGATTTTCAAGACACCCTGGGTCTCTCTTTTCTCAAGCGAGCGGTCCCTCAGCCTTTTCAAGCTTTTGTCCCTCTGCTTGCTAGCTCACGGTCCCTGGTTCTATGTGTACAAGATTTTCAAGACACCCTGGGTCCCTTTGCCCTCAAGCGTGCGGTCCCTCAGCCTCTTCAAGCTTTTGTCCCTCTGCTTGCTAGCTCAAGGTCCCTCTGCCGAAAAAATATATAACAGTGTAGATTGCTACAATTTGGTGAATAATATGAAATAAACCTTACCAGCCAACGCGTTTCGGTCGAATAATGACCTTTCTCAAGACTGGTTTTCTCTATCTGACAGGGGATTTAAATACCCGGTTTCTTGTGACCTTTCTATGATACCGGAAGTGCTTCTCAAGAACCTCCGTATCTTTTGATATTGTATTTTCCTCTAATTCTCCTATATTTATGCAGTTCCTACTATAGGAGTCAGTGTGGTCCCGGTGTTACTTATAACCCCATATCAATATATCAAATAGTCATTTTACGGCTATTTGTTAACTCGATTTTTTGTCCGTTTGGTATTTCTATGTCTTTTCTCTAATTGGCTACTTATGGGGGTGTGCGACGAATTGGTTTCCTTATTGGATACTTTCATAAGGGGTATGTTCTAATACTTCTCTATGATTGGTGTAGTTTCAAACTTCATTCTGGTTTGTTCTGATGTCGCTACAGGGGAAATACAACCTTTATTTCTCTATACTAGTTTTTATTCTGATTTTCCATAAAATCTCTGCAGTACATGTGTGCTACATCCTGGGATATCTGACCCTTGCCGGTATCTACCCAATTTAATCCCTTTTCTTTAGGTCTCAATTTTACGTCCCTTCTAAGCTTTTCACATAAAATGTATACTTCAATTTCGCCTAGTTGTATACTTATCACTGCAGAGAGAAGTCTTTTACCATATATACATGAATTAATAATGGTTAACATTTAAGTTCTTCTAATTTTTAACATGAATTTATTAATGATTGACATTTTAATTAGTGTGTAGTTTATAATGGTTCAGTTTACCATTGTCAGCAGTATATTCAATAACATAGGAGTTAATTTTTAGGACAATTTATAACCATATCGTAGCGGATGTCCCTAGGATTTAGTTTGGGGTTATATAATGTTCGATATGATAGTGGCATAGATATCCTCCAACTAGAGGGGGTCTTTAGGGGGGTCCTCCCGCTAACTCTGCCAGGAATAATTTTCCATTTTGAGTTATTTGATATTGGTCTTAAATTTAATTTACCTTATCGTACAGGTATCCGTTTAGGGCGGTTAGATTAGGTCTAGTTTGGGGTTATATAATGTTCGATATAATAGTGGCATAGATATCCTCCAACTAGAGGGGGTCTTTAGGGGGGTCCTCCCGCTAACTCTGCCAGGAATAATTTTCCATTTTGAGTTATTTGATATTGGTCTTAAATTTAATTTACCTTATCATACAGTATCAGTTTAGGGCGGTTAGATTAGGTCTAACCTATAGGGAAGAAAGATTCTAATTCCTAACATAAAGGATGAGAAATTCCTACTCCTAATGGGGTATTTTTTCTAATACATTAAAAGTTTTTTTACCCTACTAATACCAATCCTCAAAAGTAGACTATGTAGAGTTTCTAAGCCAAACTTCTGTAGTGTATGTGGTAACATGGGCATATCTTCTTGAATATTGTCGTGAACTCTATGAGTTCATGGAGGACGTATTATCTCTGAGAGTCAAACTGAGTGTGTTTAGGAGTCCTTAAATTGTCCATTATTAAATCAAAAGGGGGTAATTTGTTGTTATTTTACTTTAGATGAAGAGTGATTAGAGGTACAGTTATACTCCAGATTTTTGCGTTGTTTCTCCTGAAATTCCTTTCCACCATATAGGATAAGTGTGGTTTAGAATCAATCGCTGGAAAGGGTCTTTGAGGTAAGGGGGTTTAAATTTTAAGTTGGTCTATCCAAAAAGGGTTTATTAAAGTAACGGTTTAACCGTTCTCAGTTCAAGTTTAGGAGATGGGCCAGATCCTCTTTATTATTCAACCCTCTTGGGTATAGGCAGTCCATATGAAATATCTATTTGGATTCCTCTGTCAGTAGTTTTTTTTCATGATTTCCTCCTCTCCAGTTGTTAGGGACCTTTTGTATCCCTATTTTCCCAAATGGGTCCTTTATTTCCGGTGGCCTTTTCTTTTGTGTACTAGGCGCCAGTGTGTTCTTCAAATTGTTGGCCCTTTTGTACACAAAGCTTGGTTTCGATGGTAGTTTTTCTCCAAGGATGTCATCATCTTTAAGGATATTCCAATGTTTTTTGAAGATATCTTCAATGATTCGACTGTTCTGGCTATACTCTGTAATTAGAGGTACATGTAGGATCTCTTCGTCATTCTTTTTTCTCCTCTCTTTGTATTTAGTTAGGTCTTTTCTGTCGATCTTCCTTATTTCTTCTATTTTTTGATCTAATGCTTCTTCATTATAGCCTCTGTCCATAAACTTCGCCTTAATGATTTGCGCTTGTTCTTCCCATTTTAAGGGATTAGAGAAATTTTTTCTCATTCTGAGAAGCTGCCCCTTAGGTATATTCCTTTTCCAGTTGGTGTGGTGACAGCTTGTTTGGTGGACATAGTTATTACTGTCCACCTTTTTAAAGAAAGTTGATGTTTCAATTATCCCCTCTTTTACCTCTATATTCAAGTCAAGATAGGTGAGTGACGTTCTACTCCATTCGTAAGTGAAGTGTAAATTAGCTTAATTTCCATTCATGACTTTTATAGTGTGTTCCAAATCTTCTTGTGACCCTTTCCAGATCATTATGATATCATCAATATACCGGCGATAGAGGACTAGGTCTGCGCCTGCTGGGCAAGATTCCCAGAATATCTCCTCCCATTTGGCCATATAGAGATTGGCATAACTAGGCGCAAACCTAGTCCCCATCGCCGTACCACACACCTGTCGGTAAAACTTTCCATTATTACAAAAATAGTTATGATGTAATATGTAGTGAATGCTGTCCAGGATAAAATCACATTGTTTTGATGGCATCTCCATATCCTTCTCCAAGTAGAATCTCACCGCTTTCAGGCCCTCTTCATGGGGTATGCTGGTGTACAGCGCGGTTACATCACACGTCACCAAAATGTAATTCTTCTCCCATGTTATGTTTTCCAGTAGGTTAATTATCTGGGTGGAATCCCTTAGATAAGAAGGCCGTTCTTTTACATGCTTTTGCAGATGTCGATCAACATATTCGGACAAGTTACTGCTCAACGAACCAATCCCTGAGATTATTGGTCTTCCGGGTGGCTTGTTGAGATCCTTATGGATCTTAGGAAGGTGATATATGATTGGTGTTCTGGGGTATTGCACATTAATGTAATTATATTCTTTTTCATTTAAGATGTTATCTTCCTTAGCTTCCTTCAACATTCTTGACAGCTCTTCCTTATACGTATTTACAGGGTTTTCTCTTAATTCCTGATATGTGTTCCCATCACTCAGAATCCTCTCAGTTTCATCATTGTAGTCTGTTCTGTTCATCACTACAATACCTCCTCCTTTATCGGCAGGTTTTACTGTAAGATTTTGGTTCTGTTCCAATTTCCTAATAGTTTGGAATTGCTTAGTGGATAAGTTCTTATTCTTCAGACTCAGCTTCTTAAGGTGGATGTCCCGTATCTCTCTACATACTATTGTTTCGAATGTCTCCAGAGCGGTCCCTTTATACGTCAAGGGATAAAATGTAGACTTCGGCTTGAGGTCCGTATGTATGTAACAGTCCTCTCGTACGGCCGAACCATACTCCTTAAATCCATAATTCATCCTTTCGAGTGGGGATTTGAGAAAGAATCTCTTTAAAGTAAGTTTCCTGATGAACTCTTTAGTGTTCACAAAGGTGTTGAATTTATCAAGGCTTCTAGATGGTGCAAATGATAAACCTAGTCCTAAAATCGATTTTTCATCATTGTTTAGTTCATAGGATCTTAGGTTAAATATCCCTTTATTGGTCACCTCATCCTTCTGTTCATCGGTATTTCCATCCTTCTTCTTTATTTTGACCCCTCCTCTCTTCCCTCTATGCTTTTTGTTTTTACCTTTGTCGTTGACTGATTTTCCTCCCATTCTCTGTGGTGGTAGTGGTCCAATACTAAAAAAGAAGGAGTAGCAGAAGAAGAGGAATGTGGTGCTTCCAAATCTTGTGATGTTGGGAGATTTAGTGTACGGGTTTTATTATTATCTCCTCTATCACCCTTTCCTTCTAGGTTTTCACTTCTTTTAGTTTCTTTTAATTTCTCAACATTCCCATTTTCTACTCGTTTCTGTTGTCTTCTCATTTCTCTTGGTGTTCCATAATCATGGTCCCATCTTCTATCGTATGGTCTCTCTTCGCCATAGTTCCATCTATGTTGGAACTCCCTCTTATCATGAGGGTGTTGTCATTCCCGGTTCTCTTGGTTTCTCCAACTTCTCTCTGGATAGTTTCGATTCTCCCGAATTCTTTGCTCATATCTCTCTCCATGATAGTGTTCATGTTGTCTTGTTCTTTCTCCATAATTGTCAATTTCCTGCTCCCTTCTTCCCCTTCTTTGTTCATATTGTCTATTTTCCCATCCTCGATCTTTATGAGGCTCCTCATATTTATTATAGGGCCTATTATAATTGTATGTTCCCCCATAGTTTTGGTATTGTCCCCCATGGTTATTCCTAAAGATTCTGTTTGGGTTATATGGTCCCCTATGCCCATTGTAGTTATTCCTAGGATTTCTGTTCCTTACATAGTAGGGTTGATAATAATGTTCATCTTTAGACTTTTCATATTTGAATGGTCTCTCTGTTTGTGCATTCCCCCTGTAACTTTCATGTTTGTTACTGTTCCCATAATAAGCAATATCTATCATTCTGGATAATATTGATATCAATAGACTGTCTTAGACTATGAAATGAATCCATAATGTTCAAATATAATGCTGACAGCGGCTGCTAAGTGCAAACTAGGACAAACTAGATAATTCTTAGACCAATTCACCAAGCGCATGCTGAAAGTGACCCTTAGCTTAGATAGATTGACCCCTAGTGGTCAAAATATGGAAATAGAATGAATTGGATATATATCAAAGCGCCAACCGTAGAAGGCAGGGTCTAAATACACTAAAAATTACTTTACAAATGTGTTTCAGTGTTTTGGTATCAACACCATTGAAAGATTGTTATCTTTCATCAATGAAAGTGAAAGTTTATACAATGAGACCAGTATTAATGGAACCCGATATTGTATTTAAACAGCATAAACAACATTTATTTAAAAATGACAAACAATTAGTTAAAAAACACAATCCTCAGGATCTTAAAAACAAATCTCTGTTTGGAAGTTAAAAACAATCTTAATGTCCCTCATGGATCCATGTTAACAATCTAATCCTTATTCCAACCATTCATTGGAGCTGTACATTCAATTTTGGAGCTTTTAAAGCTTCTAACGGTCTGTTAAAAATCATAAAATACACTAGTTGGGATAGTCAGTATACCACAAACAATACCTTTTACAGGTTATGGGTGGCAGACAGAATGCAGTTATTTCTCCGGATTGGCTAAATGATATCACCCTAAACCGGACCTAGATACATGTGCGGCAAAATATAATATGACACAAACTAACAAATTCTAAAACCTTGTGATCTTCTAGTGTCTCCTTAAAGAATCAAGTGACTCCTATAACTATTATGAATGCTCATGTGTTTCCTAAAACATTACACAATGTACAACCTGCTTTGGAAATTCTTCCAAAAACGTGATAGAAAGAATGCTTTTCAATCAGATTCAAGTTCAATCCGATTGGCTGATTGGTTCAGCCAATCGGAATGAACTTGAATCTGATTGGCTGATTCAATCAGCCAATCAGATTTTTCTACCTTAATTCCGATTGGCTGATAGAATCCTATCAGCCAATCGGAATTCGATGGACGCCATCTTGGATGACGTTATTTAAAGGTACCTCATTTGTCGTTCAGTCGTCGGCCGGGATGGATGCTCCACGTTGGAGGAGCGAAGAAAGAAGATTGAAGATGCCGCTTGATGGAAGATGCTGTCGGATGGAAGAAGACTTTGCTGCCGCTTGGAGAAAGACATCGCCGGGATGAAGAATTCTTCTTTGCCGCTTGGAGAAAGACATCGCCGGGATGAAGACTTCTTCTTTGCCGCTTGGATAGACATCGCCCGGATCGGATGAGGAGTTCGGCCTGGTTGGGTGAAGACAAGGTAGGGAGATCTTCAGGGGGGTAGTGTTAGGTTTATTTAAGGGGGTTTGGGTTAGATTAGGGGTATGTGGGTGGTGGGTTGTAATGTTGGGGGGTGGTATTGTGTCTTTTTTTCAGGCAAAAGAGCAGTTTTCTTTGGGGCATGCCCCGCAAAAGGCCCTTTTAAGGGCTGGTAAGGTAAAAGAGCTTTGAACTTGTTAAATTTAGAATAGGGTAGGGCATTTTTTTATTTTGGGGGTTTATTATTTTATTAGGGGGCTTAGAATAGGTGTAATTAGCTTAAAAATCTTGTAATCTTTTTTTTATTTTTTGTAATTTAGTGTTTGTTTGTTTTTTGTAATTTAGTTTAGTGTATTTAATTGTATTTTAGTTTAGATATTTGTAGTTTATTTAATTTATTGATAGTGTAGGTGTATTTGTAACTTAGGTTAGGATTTATTTTACAGGTAAATTGGTTATTATTTTAACTAGGTAGCTATTAAATAGTTATTAACTATTTAATAGCTATTGTACCTAGTTAAAATAAATACCAAGTTACCTGTAAAATAAATATAAACCATAAAATAGCTACAATGTAATTATTAATTACATTGTAGCTATCTTAGGGTTTATTTTATAGGTAAGTATTTAGATTTAAATATGAATATTTTAATTAATAATATTAATATTAGATTTATTTTAATAAGTGTTTAGTTAGGGATGTTAGAGTTAGATAGGGTTATTATACTTAATATATATATAATATAATAACGATATTAACTATATTAACCCTAATATAATTAGGGTTAATATAGTTAATATATATATAATATAATAATTATATTAACTATATTAACCCTAATATAATTAGGGTTAATATAGTTAATATAGTTGGCGGTGGTGTAGGGGGATTAGATTAGGGGTTAATGTGTTTAATATAGCTGGCGGCGGTGTAGGGGGATTAGATTAGGGGTTAATACATTTATTATAGGCGGCAGCTGTGTAGGGGGATTTAGATTGTAGGCAAAAGAGCTGATTACTTTGTGACAAAGCCCCGCCAAAAGCCCTTTTAAGGGCTGGCAAAAGAGCAGTTTACTTTGGGGTAATGCCACGCAAAAAGCCCTTTTCAGGGCTATTTGTAGGGTTAGACTTAGTTTTAGTGGTAGGGATAGTTTAGTATTTTAGGGGTTAATAATTTTAAAATAGATGGCGGCGGGGTAGGGGCTCACTTTAGGGGGTAGGTAAGGTAGATGGCGGCGGTGTTAGGGGCTCACTTTAGGGGGTTATAGATTTAATATAGCTGGTGGGGGGTCCGGGAGCGGCTGTTTAGTGGTTAATAACTTTATTAGGTTGTGGCGGGGTTTGGGAGAGGCGGTTTAGGGGTTAATACATTTTTTATTGTTAGGCTAGTGAGGGGGGATAGCGGATAGAGGGTTAGACGTGTCGGGCTATGTTTAGGAGGCGTGTTAGACAGTGCGGGTGATTTCATACTTTAGTCAGGTTTTGTAGGCGCCGGCAGTTTCTAACGTGGCGCAAGTCACTGGCGACGCCAGAAATTTGTACTTGCGCAGATTTCTGGACATCGCTGGTTTATCCGACTTACGGCACGTTAGCATCTGACTGCGCCGTATATTGGGTAGCTCGAGTTGCGAGCTGAAACTGCGGGCGACGCGGGTTCCCTCGCTTGCGCCGCAAACTACGCCGTATATCGGATTGCGCCCCAAATGTGTTTTCTAACATTTGGTCATAGACTGCCCAGACATTTCAAAAAGCCTCAAAGCTTATCACTAAGCTCTGGAATTTTAAAAGCTAAAAACCTTAAATTAGTTTTTTTCATGCTGTTTTAGAATTGTATGGCTTTTAAACATTTTCATGTAGAAATGTATAGTTTATTAGGCAAAAATAAAAAACTTGTAACACACTGTTATGTTCAAAATACTTTACATGTATTATACCTTTAAATCAGTCCTTTCACACTCTCAACACTAATAACAAGATAACCTCAAAGCACCATTCTGTTTACAAGATTGAGTTTTAAACTAATCATTTCGCGTGATTTGCATTACACTGAACAATGAAATACTTCAAATTTCAGGAGTAACCCCTCTTTTGCATTCAGATCTAATCTACTTAAAGATGTAAAAACCTGAGCTACACGCTGCACATGGTAAGAGGTGTGAATTTCATCTAGGTAATTTCCTCAGGATGGTATGTTTTCACCTACCGACACTTATACCTAAGGGCCCCAGCTATGTCTACGTGGGAAACATATACTTACGGCTAGATTACTAGTTTTGCGGTAAAAGCGGCTCGGTGCTAACTTGCAAGTTATTTCTAACACTCACCTCCCTATAGTGCTGCTATTACAGGTTTGCATAAACCCAGCGTTAGCAGGCAATATTGCAGCGTTGAGCAAAATTGAGCTCCATACCGCACTCAAATACCAGCGCTGCTTTGAGCTGGTTTTACATGCTTGTGAACGATTTCCCTGTAGACATCAATGGGGAGAGCCGGCAAAAAAAAACCTAATACCTGCAATAAAGGAGCGTAAAGCTCTGTAGTGCAACCACATTGATTCCTATAGGGAAAGAAAAGTTATGTTTACACCTAACACCCTAACATAAACCCTGAGTCTAAACACCCCTAATCTGCTGCCCCTGACATCTCTGACACCTACATTACACTTATTAACCCCAAATCTTCTGCCCCCGACATCGCCGCCACCTACCTACACTTATTAACCCCTAATTTGCCACCCCTGACACCGCCGCCACCTACCTACATTTATTAACCCCTAATCTGCCGCCCCCAATGTCGCCGCCACCTACTTACACTTATTAACACCTAATCTGCCGCCCTTAACATTGCCGCCACCTACATTACACTTATTAACCCCTAATCTGCTGCCCCCAATGTCGCCCGCCACTATACTAAAGTTATAATCCCCTAAACCTAACCCTAAGTGTAACCCTAACCCTAACACCCACTAACTTTAATATAATTAAAATAAATCTAAATAAAAATTACTATTAACTAAATAATTCATATTTAAAACTAAATACAAATTTACCTATAAAATAAACCCTAAGATAGCTACAATATAACTAATAGTTACATTGTATCTAGTGAATCATGACCTGATATTAGACACCTATTATTATAAAATATACTGAATGTAGAAGTTTGCTCAGTCCTAGATTTAAAATAAAATTCTAAGATCTAAAAGTAAAATGCATTGTATATAAATTGTGGGGATTAATGTTTTTTTTTAGATATATAAAAGTCAATGTATTATAATTTTTTTCATAGCCTTATAAAGTAGAACACTGAAAAGGTGTGAAAAGTCAGAAGAGCTCAGAACACAAAACACTTTATTGAAATGCTGATGCTATCAACCTTAAATTTCACCTGTGACTATATATGTTAATTATCACATTGAAACACTGTCAATTCTCAACAGGTCTGCTTATCAGTGTGTCACACAATCCAGACACATGAAGCTGTGTTGAAGATGGAGCAAGGATGTGGAATGCAAGGTATAGTTCTCTTATTAAATGTTTCACTGCAGGGCCACACACAAAACTGGTCTGAAAGGGAACACTGTTTGTAAAGGAATAATTAGCCTATTAGAAGGATTATGGCTATATTGTGCATGTGTATGTGGTGTTATATGTACGTGCATCGGGTAGCGCACCTATGGAAGCAAAATGTTTGTGTGTGAGCGAAATCCGACGCGCACTAACTTGAAGACTTTGAATATCACGACCGTGCTAAAGCATTGGCCCCATAGACTTCAATGGAGAGCGTAGAATTTAAAACCTAACACTAACCTGAAAGGAGTTATTCATATTTCACATTCCCATGTTCTTCACATACAGGAATATGTTATTTTTATTGTAAATACATACGCCTTGATTACAAGTTTTGCGCTAAACAGGGTGTGAAACTAACGCCAAAAAAGTTACGTTATTTCACTCTCTATAGCGCTGCCATTACGAGTTACTGAAAAGCCTCCTTGTGCTGTGCGATATGGTGCGTTAAGCTCCATACCGCACAAAATCCCAGGTCTTATTTGACGTGCTCGTCCACACTTTCCCCCATAGACATCAATGGGAAAAGAGTGTTAGAAAAAAAAAAAAAACACCTGAAGTGCGGAATGAAAAATCTTCGTAACGCAACCCCATTGATGTCTATTGGGAAAAAAAGTTAAGTTTAAACCTAACACCCTAACATAAACCCCAAAACTAAACACCCCTAATCCACCGCCCAACATCGCCGACACCTAAATAAAGTTATTAACCCCTAATCTGCCGCTTCCAACATTGCCGACACTAATAAAAGCTATTAACCCCTAATCCGCTGCTCCCAGACATTGCCGCCACTAAATAAAATGATTAACCCCTAAACCGCCGCTCCCCGACTTCGACGCCACTAAATAAAATGATTAAACCCTAAACCGCGTCTCCCCGACATCGCTGCTACTAAATAAAATAATTAACCCCTAAAACCTACAGCCTCCCATATCACCGCTACTAAACAAACCTATTAACCCCTAAACCTCCGGCCCCCCACATCACCGCCAATCAATAAACATATTAACCCCTAAACTGCCAGCCCCCCAAATCACAAAACACTAAATTAAACTATTAACCCCTAAATCTAACACACCCCTAACTTTAAATTAAAATTACAATTTAACGATCTTAAAATAAATAAAAACTTACCTGTGAAATAAAAAAAATCCTAAATTTAAACTATAAATGAACCTAACATAACTATTCTAATAAAATTAAAATTAAAAATTAAAAAATTTAAATTACAAATTTAAGAAACCTAACACTATGAAAAAACGTAAAAAAATCTAAAATTACAAAAAATAATAAACACTAAATTACGACAAATTAAAAACACTAAGATTACAAAAATTAATAAACAAAATTATCAAAAATATAAAAAATTACACCTAATCTAATAGCCCTATAAAAATAAAAAGGGCCTTTTGTAGGGCATTTCCCTATATTAAACAGCTCTTTTACCTGTAAAAAAAATACAAAGTTCCATCCCATAGTAAAACCCACCACCCAACCAACCCCACAAAATAAAAAAAAAACTTACTCTAACGGCTAGATTAAGAGTTTTGCGTTAGAGGCTATGCTGTGCTAACGAGCAGTTTTGTCTCACTGCTCACTTACCTACAGCGCCGGTATTACAGGTTTTTACAAACCCGTCGTTAAAAGACAAGAAGTGAGCGTTGAGCAAAATTTTGCTCTTTACCGTACTCCAATGCCAGCGCTGCTTAAGTTAGCAGTGAGCTGGTCGTACGTGCTCGTGCACGATTTCACCATAGGAATCAACGGGGAGAGCCGGCTGAGGAAAAGTCTAACACCTGCAAAAAAGCAGCATAAAGCTCCTTAACGATGCCCCATTGATTCCTATGGGGAAATAAAAGTTATGTTTACACCTAACACCCTAACATGAACCCCGAGTCTAAACACCCCTAATCTTACACTTATTAACCCCTAATCTGCTGCCCCAGACATCGTCGACACCTACATTATTCTTATTAACCCCTAATCTGCCGCTCCGGACACCGCCGCCACCTACATTATACTTATGAACCCCTAATCTGCTGCCCCCAACATCGCCGCCACCTATATTATATTTATAAACCCATAATATGCTGCCCCCAATGTCACCGCCACCTACCTACACTTATTAACCCCTAATCTGCCGCCCCAATGTCACTGCCACTATAATAAACATATTAACCCCTAAACCGCCACGCTCCCGCCTCGCAAACATTAGTTAAATATTATCCCCTAATCTGCCATCCCTAACATCAACGCCACCTACCTACATTTATTAACCCCTAATCTGCCTCCCCCAACGTCACCGCCACTATACTAAATGTATTAAACCCTAAACCTAAGTCTAACCCTAACACCCCCTAACTTAAATATAATTTAAATAAATCTAAAGAAAATTACTATCATTACCTAAATTATTCCTATTTAAAACTGAATATTTACCTATACAATAAACCCTAAGCTAGCTACAATATAACTAATAGTTACATTGTATCTAGCTTAGGGTTTATTTTTATTTTACAGGCAAGTTTGTATTTATTTTAACTAGGTAGAATTCTATCAGCCAATCAGAATTAAGGTAGAAAAAAATCCTATTGGCTGATGCAATCAGCCAATAGGATTGAAGTTCAATACTATTGGCTGATCCAATGAGCCAATAGGATTAAGCTCGCATTCTATTGGCTGTTCCAATCAGCCAATTCAAGGTAGCCATTTCAAAATGGTGTGCCTTGCATTCCTATTGGATGACTTGATTCTTCAAATTCAAATCAGCCAATAGGATGAGAGCTTCTGAAATCCTATTGGCTGTCTCATGGGATGAAGATAGCAAATGTCCCCAAGATGGATGAAGGTGTCGGTGCCTGGATGAAGACTTCTCGCCGCCTGGATAAAGATGGATGTCCGGACTTCAGGAACCGTGAGTAGATTTTATGGGGTTAGTGTTAGGTTTTTTGGGTTTTTTTGGGTGTTTTTTTTTTTAGATTAGGGATGGGCACTTGTAAAAGAGCGGAATGCCATTTTAAGGGCAATGCCCATACAAATGCCCCTTTTTAGAGTTAGTTTTTTTTATTTTGGTGGGTTGGTTGGGTGGTCGGATTTACTGTTGGGGGGGACTTTGTATTTTTTTTACAGGTAAAAGAGCTGTTTAACTTAGGACAATGCCCTACAAAAGGCCATTTTAAGGGCTATTAGTTTATTGTAGGTTATTTAAATATAGTTATATTGTAATTTAAATTTAAAGTTAGGGGGGTGTTAGGTTTAGGAGTTAATAGTTTAATTTAGTGTTTTGCAATGTGGGGGCCGGCGGTCTATAGATTAATAGGTTTAGTTTAGTAGTTACAATGTGGGGGGCTGGAGGTTCATGGGTTAATACTTTCTTATAGTGTTGGCGATGTGGGGGGCCTGTGGTCTAGGGGTTAATAGGTTTAGTTTATTAGTTACGATGTGGGGGTGGTGGAGGTTTAGGGGTTAATACTTTATTATAGTGTTGGCAATGTCGGGGAGCAGCAGATTAGGGGTTAATAACTTTATTTAATAGTCACGATGTGGGTGGGCGGCAGTTTAGGGGTTAATAGGTAGTTTATGGGCGTTAATTTACTTTGTAACATTTTAGTTATGAGTTTTGTGAAACATTTTTGTTTTACAAAATCCATAACTACTGCTCTCAGATGGTGGTATGGATCGTGTCGGTATAGACTGTAACGCAAGCATTTTAGCCTGAACGCACAACCTGTAATACCGGCGCTATGAAAATCCCACACAAAAAAATTTTGGACGTTGCTTTACAGGCTAAAATGCTTGCGGTATAGCTATTACGACACGACTCGTAATATGCGTTCCTGGCCATTCAAGCGTAATGGATTTTCAGCATTAAAAACTGTACCGCACCGTAATGCAAAACTCGCAATCTAGCCAATATTTCTTTATATATCTATATTTACCTATACCTGTGTATCTATTCCTATAGATGTATAGGTATAGATATATATTTTACATAAATTTTATATATATATATATATATATATATATATATATATTTACTAACAAAAACTAAATTTCTTTCTTTGTGAAGAACCTAGGAATGTAAAATATGTGTAACGTGCTTCGTGTTTTTCACGCTTTAGGTCTAACCCAGTGTCGCGTTAGTGCACATGAAAACTTATTTATCTTGAGGTGCATTATTGAAATATTAAATATTTTTTTTTAAAAAATATTAATAATAATAATTAATAAAAAATATTAAAGATAATGTAAAAAACATATTTTTATTACAGACTTAAAGCATGAAACATTTCAATAACGTGCATTGAAGATAGCAATTGTAAATGTGAGCAAACCTGACTGCATTAGTCCTAAGCTGCGAAACCCAATGCGTGTTACACATTTACTTAATTTTTATTATTAAATATATATTTATCAATATAAATATTTATATGATACTGTTAATGTAAAATATTTATCTCTCTCCCTCTCTCTCTCTCCCTCTCTCTCTCTCTCCCTCTCCCCCCCCCCTCTCTCTCTCTCTCCCCCCCCTCTCTCTCTCTCTCTATCTATCTATCTATCTATCTATCTATCAATCTATCTATCTATCTATCTATCTATCTATATATAGCAGGTATAGGTATATACAGATACAGTATACAGGGAGTGTATGTATAATGAAATATGTATTTACAATAAAAATACATTTTTCCTGTATGTGAAGAACATTGGGATGTGAAATACAGGGAGTGCAGAATTATTAGGCAAGTTGTATTTTTGAGGATTAATTTTATTATTGAACAACAACCATATTCTCAATGAACCCAAAAAACTCATTAATATCAAAGCTGAATAGTTTTGGAAGTAGTTTTTAGTTTGTTTTTAGTTATAGCTATTTTAGGGGGATATCTGTGTGTGCAGGTGACTATTACTGTGCATAATTATTAGGCAACTTAACAAAAAACAAATATATACCCATTTCAATTATTTATTTTTACCAGTGAAACCAATATAACATCTCAACATTCACAAATATACATTTCTGACATTCAAAAACAAAACAAAAACAAATCAGTGACCAATATAGCCACCTTTCTTTACAAGGACACTCAAAAGCCTGCCATCCATGGATTCTGTCAGTGTTTTGATCTGTTCACCATCAACATTGCGTGTAGCAGCAACCACAGCCTCCCAGACACTGTTCAGAGAGGTGTACTGTTTTCCCTCCTTGTAAATCTCACATTTGATGATGGACCACAGGTTCTCAATGGGGTTCAGATCAGGTGAACAAGGAGGCCATGTCATTAGATTTTCTTCTTTTATACCCTTTCTTGCCAGCCACGCTGTGGAGTACTTGGACGCGTGTGATGGAGCATTGTCCTGCATGAAAATCATGTTTTTCTTGAAGGATGCAGACTTCTTCCTGTACCACTGCTTGAAGAAGGTGTCTTCCAGAAACTGGCAGTAGGACTGGGAGTTGAGCTTGAATCCATCCTCAACCCGAAAAGGCCCCACAAGCTCATCTTTGATGATACCAGCCCAAACCAGTACTCCACCTCCACCTTGCTGGCGTCTGAGTCGGACTGGAGCTCTCTGCCCTTTACCAATCCAGCCACGGGCCCATCCATCTGGCCCATCAAGACTCACTCTCATTTCATCAGTCCATAAAACCTTAGAAAAATCAGTCTTGAGATATTTCTTGGCCCAGTCTTGACGTTTCAGCTTGTGTGTCTTGTTCAGTGGTGGTCGTCTTTCAGCCTTTCTTACCTTGGCCATGTCTCTGAGTATTGCACACCTTGTGCTTTTGGGCACTCCAGTGATGTTGCAGCTCTGAAATATGGCCAAACTGGTGGCAAGTGGCATCTTGGCAGCTGCACGCTTGACTTTTCTCAGTTCATGGGCAGTTATTTTGCGCCTTGGTTTTTCCACACGCTTCTTGCGACCCTGTTGACTATTTTGAATGAAACGCTTGATTGTTCGATGATCACGCTTCAGAAGCTTTGCAATTTTAAGAGTGCTGCATCCCTCTGCAAGATATCTCACTATTTTTGACTTTTCTGAGCCTGTCAAGTCCTTCTTTTGACCCATTTTGCCAAAGGAAAGGAAGTTGCCTAATAATTATGCACACCTGATATAGGGTGTTGATGTCATTAGACCACACCCCTTCTCATTACAGAGATGCACATCACCTAATATGCTTAATTGGTAGTAGGCTTTCGAGCCTATACAGCTTGGAGTAAGACAACATGCATAAAGAGGATGATGTGGTCAAAATACTCATTTGCCTAATAATTCGGCACTCCCTGTATTTCCAGTAAACACATAGTAAAACACATTAAATATTATTATGAATTATTATTTAGACACATATATCATTGCCTTTTGCAGTCAAATTCATGGCTATATACCATATACCTTTTTAATCCTTATAACTTTATTTTCTTTTTAAATTATGTGAATACTTTTTATCAGATAGTGTTAATATCAGTGTAACTGTAATTTTAAATGTATTTATGTTGTGTTTGTTGCAACTTTTTTAACGCACTACCCTTTACATGAGGTTTTCAGCCGTGCGAACCCGACGAGTGTAGAAATGTGATTGCTCTTGTAATATAAACGCAAATTAATACGCCCACAATTCTCTTATATTGCACATGCGATAACGTTAGAATGCCACTTGTAATCTAGCTTAAAGTATTTTAGCAAATTTTGTCAATTAAAAAAAGGGGTTTTATATTTTGGTGAGGTTTTTGTTTTTAGAAACAAGATTACTTATACAGGATATTGATGTCTCACAGAAAAAAAGCGGCCACAATTCTCCCGTTTACAAAAGTGAACTTTATCAAGTTTGCGCTCTTTAAATCAGTTTTTTTTTTTTTTTAAATAATGAGCTTTCTAACATGAAAACTATTGACCACTGCAATCACACCAAACTGTACTTTCTCACTGTACAGAACGTGTATCTTTGCAATATCACAGATATATATATATATATATATATATATATATATATAAAGGATTGTATTAGTAGCATTAGCTACTGCTTTAACTTTATTTAAGCTCCTGCCCAGCTGCTCTTCTGCTACCCTAAACACTTTCTCCATGGGAAATAATAATATATATAATAAAACAAAAACAAATTATGAATGACCCTGTGGCTGTATAAAATACAAAATAAAATAATCTTTTTTTTTTTTTGTGCTAAATGATTTGTCTGACATTATTTTTTGTTAGTGCACATGTTAAAATATACATTTTCCTGAATGAGTTATTAAATCATGTAAAATATGTAACTGTATTATTAAGTTGCTTCTAAATATATTATTTAAATATTAGACAAAATATGAGACACTGGGGATGTAGAAAAAGCTATTCTTAACATGGGCACTGATAAATTTCCTTTAGTAAACCATTCATCACAGTAGCTCTTGATTGTTTCTGATAGTGAAATTAGTTGCATGATAAATCTGTGTTAAAGCTAAGATGATATATCTTTGTTCCTAGCATATTATCATAGTTGCAATTCTCCTTATAAATGAAACTCATGACCTCTGCAGAATTACTTTTCACAAGATGCACAGTGTTTCCAATGAATAACACAAAAAGAAAAATGATATGAAAAATACAGCAGATCAACGTAGGCTAAATGCATAATAGAAATCAAATAATACAGCACATTTATAAAAAATACTGCAGCACATGATAGGCAATGGATGTCCTTGTGAAACCCATATTCTCAGGTGACTTAGGAAGTCTTTATTCTGATGCAGCAAATACGTAAACAAACTCATCTAATCTAGGAGAACAAATAAAATTGTGGGTTAAAGAAAAGTATATACAATTTTAACCCACTTATATGTAAATAATACTGAAGAACAGAACACTCTAATAACAAAGCAGAGATAAGCTTGAATGTTTTTCCGTTTTTATAGAAAATATAATTAACCTAATGCTCTTAGAGAAATACAAGTGTTTTTACTTAAAGGGACATTTAACACTACATAGATTTTATAAACATAGTTTTGAGGTTATTCCTTGCCTCCCACTAGTCAAGGGTGCCACCATGTTGATAACTACCTTTTACTGCATTCCAGTGTAACCTAGGCAACAAAATGGCTGCACCCATAATAAGGAGGGGCATGGAATGTATTTAGAGCTAGATTATGAGAGGAGCGCATGTAAATGTGCGTTGGTATTACAAGTGCTGCGCAATGCAAACGTGACCTTATGTTCGCATTGCCCAGAAACCAAGCACTCACAGGAGTGCTCTTCTATAGGCTTCAATGGGAGTCTCGTTTTCATGCCGAAAGACACGGCAAACCAACTAGCGCAGCGCAGGGGGAAAATTGCGCAGTGTTGGGAAGCAATAAATATATATGTATAAGCTTATATATTTATAGTGAAAACACAGTCCCCCATTGACCTCCATGTAAAGGCACTTTAGGTGCAGGTTTTTTTCAAATTCCCTCACTTTAACCTCTTAAAACTGCTTCATGCTGGGTTTCTTTTTTTTTTTTTAAAGATGCTCAAATGTATTTTTTTTATTTTAAAGAACTTTCCTCTTTATTTTGGGGGCAATTGGGGTACAGTTTTATATTTAACAAGAGGTCTGATGTCTGGTTAATTGAGCTTAGAGCAAATTGAAACCACTTGTAATGGTTGGTTATTTAATGTGCACCTGTAAATGGGCAAATTTGCCCCTTTATGGGTGCATGTTAAAGGGACATAAGACCAGCATTTTTTTCTTTCATGATTCAGATAGAACATACAATTTTAAACAAGTTTCCAATTTACTTATGTCCTCTGTTTTCTTGATATCCTTTGTTGAAAAGCAGGAAAGTAAGTTCAGGAGCGTGCACGTGTCTGCAACACTATATGGCAGCAGTTTTGCAACAATGGTATACATTAGTAAGAGCACTAGGTGGCAGCACTACTTCCTGTTATGTAGTGTTCCAGAGATGTGCACGCTACCTATCTAGATATCTCAAACAAATAATAACAAGATAACAAAATATATTTGATAATTGAAGTAAATTGGAAACTTTTTAAAAATTGTATTCTCTATCTAAATCATGAAAGAAAATGTTTGGGTTTCATGTCCCTTTAAGACAGCACTCCACTCTTAATCTGGTCCTTAGTATTTAATATTCCTTTAATAATATCATATAATAAAATTAATCAAAAGGTGGGATCCTTTTTTGATCTTTTTTTTTGTCATTTTTCAATTGAATAATACATTATTGTTCCACTGTTTTTAATCTATGCTCATGGATGTTTGTTATGCTGCCAAGGTGTTTCATTGTTAAAGGGACACTGAACCCAAATTTTTTTCTTTCATGATTCAGATAGAGCATGCAATTTTAAGCATCTTTCTAATTTACTAATATTATAATTTTTTCTTCATTCTCTTGCTATCTTTATTTGAAAAAGAAGGCATCTAAGCTAAGAAGCCAGCAAATTTGTGGTTCAGAACCATGGACAGCACTTGTTTATTGGTGCTGTCCAATTAGCAAGGACAACCCAGGTTGTTCACCAAAAATGGGCCGGCATCTAAACTTACATTCTTGCTTTTCGAATAAACATACCAAGAGAATGAAGAAAATGTGATAATAGGAGTAAATTAGAAAGTTGCTAAAAATCGCATGCTCTATCTGAATCACGAAAGAAAAAAATTGGGTTCAGTGTCCTTTTAATGCAAGTCCATGTTTGAAATTCATTGAGGCTCATTTCACCCATCTTTTCTAGACAATCTCCATTAGGCGTTCTTATCATTAACATATATATTTGTGTTAAATGACCCAATACATGATCTCTTGAACATCAAAAGGGAATTACTAGAAATGTGGAAAAACAATAAAGAAAAAAAAAACACTTCTTAAACACAATTTCAAAATAGTGACACTTTAGTTTAAATGGACATTGAACAAATTCGCCTAGATTACGAGTTTTGTCGGTAATGGTGTGCGGTGCTAACGAGCAGTTTATGCTCACCGCTCACCTACAGACAACGCTGGTATTATGGGTTTTTACAAACCCGGCGTTAGCCGCAGAAAAGTGAGCGGAGAGAAAAATTTTGCTCCACATCTCACCTCAATACCAGCGCTGCTTACGGGAGTGGTGAGCTGGCTACACGTGCTCGTGCACGATTTCCCCATAGGAATCAATGGGGCAGAGCTGGCTGAAAAAAAACTTAACACCTGCAAAAAAGCAGTGTTCAGGTCCTAACGCAGCCCCATTGATTCCTATGGGGAAATACTTTTTATGTCTACACCTAACACCCTAACATGAACCCTGAGTCTAAACACCCCTAATCTTAAATTTATTAACCCCTAATCTGCCGCCCCCGAAATCGCTGACACCTGCATTATATTATTAACCCCTAATCTACCGCTCCGGACACCGCCGCCACCTACATTATACTTATGAACCCCTAATCTGCTGCCCCCAACATCGCCGACACCTACATTATATTTATTAACCCCTAATCTGCCACCCCCAATGTCGCTGCAACCTACCTACACTTATTAACCCCTAATCTGCCGCCCCAAACGTCGCCGCCACTATATTAAAGTTATTAACCCCTAAATCTAGGTCTAACCCCAACACCCCCTAACTTAAATATAATTTAAATAAATCTAAATAAAATAACTACAATTAACTAAATTATTCCTATTTAAAACTAAATACTTACCTATGAAATAAACCCTAAGCTAGCTACAATATAACTAATAGTTACATTGTAGCTAGCTTAGGATTTATTTTTATTTTAGAGGCAACTTTGTATTTATTTTAACTAGGTAGAATAGTTATTAAATAGTTATTAACTATTTAATAGCTACCTAGTTAAAATAAAGACAAATTTACCTGTAAAATAAAACCTAACCTAAGTTACAATTACACCTAACACTACACTATAATTAAATTAATTAACTAAATTAACTACAATTAAATACAATTAAATACAATTATCTAAAGTATGGAAACACCCCCCCCCCACTAAATTACAGAAAATAATAAAATAATTTAGAAGTTTTTTGAAACTAATTACACCTAATCTAATCCTCCTAATAAAATAAAAAAGCCCCCCAAACATTAAAACCCACCACCCACACACCCAACCCTACTCTAAAACCCACCCAATCCCCTCTTAATAAAACCTGAACTTCAATCCTATTGGCTGATTGGAACAGCCAATAGGATTGAGGTCGCATTCTATTGGCTGTTCCAATCAGCCAATAGGATCAAAGTTCAATCCTATTGGCTGATTGCATCAGCCAATAGGATTTTTTCTACCTTAATTCCGATTGGCTGATGGAATTCTATCAGCCAATCGGAATTGAAGGGACGCCATCTTGGATGACGTAATTAAAAGGAACCTTCATTCAGTCATCGGATGAAGAACGAAGAGGATGCTCCACGTCGGATGTCTTGAAGATGGACCCACTCTGCGCCAGATGGATGAAGATAGAAGATGCCGTCTGGATGAAGACTTCTGCCCGTCTGGAGGACCTCTTCTTCCCGGCTTGGAATCATGTGGCACCCATTACTTGATGGTGACAAAAAAATAATTCTTCAATATTTAAACAGGCAATATATTTAAAAAAAATAATCTGCATATTATTCTCAGGCTATTTTTTGCTTTTAAATACATCATTATATATTTAATTTATTTAGCGATAAATACCCCTTTAGGTTCAGAGTTACCAGTAATAAAAACTGGAGTTTTTAAATTTGCAATAACAAATGTATTTGACATTGGGAAATTAATGAGAGACTGTCACATGCTATAAAAGTGAAATTTGTGAGGGCTCCATTTATCAATGTGTGGACAGAGAATGTTTCCAACTAGTGATCTACACATGATCATGGGGAGATGCCAGCATCAGACTGCCTACATTTGCTCATTCAACTCCACCTCCTTTTCTTTTACAAATTATTGCATGAGAGCAACAGCTCAAAGAGGTTAGGAAAACACTGCTTATAAACTATTAGATGCTTGCTCACCCATAAATGGAGCCCTCTATATTTAGATGTTCTTATATTTTAAGCACAAAATGTAAGTCTTTAAACTTGTATTACCTGACACATGTAAATCATGATTGCGCTCAAGCGAACACATTTACATTCAACTTTATATACACACTATATCTGTCACGTGTAAAAAAGCAGAGAAAAAAGTGTTACCATTTGCACCGTTGCCACTCATAATCTAGCCCTTGCTTTGATTGAGCATAAACACATATGTGGGTTTATGAAATCTGTTTCAAAATATATACTAAATTCCCTAATATTCCAAAGGTATGCACATGTCAAGTCACATAGGATTTAGAATATATTAATTTTCTTGAATACATTCTATGTTCACAAACAGACATTTTTTAAAAAAAGGACATTGTTAGATTTAAGATTTTGCGCACTACTCTTTTTGATGATAAATATTGTATGTAAGAGGAAATATCTCAGGAAGGGTCAAGGGGGAGTCAACTAAATTTTCTTCCATTATCAAATTTTACACATTCTTTTTATATACACACTTTCTTGGGAACAAACTCATATTGAGCAGGTGCACAAGCTCACAGGATATACATATATACTAGTCTGTGATTGGCTGATGACTGTCACATGATACAGGGGTCCGGAAAATGGGAGAAAAAATTAATTTGCAAGAAAAAAAATCTACTGCTTATTTGAAGATCAGAGTGTTATTCCATTGACTTTTTATTATGTTAATCATCCAATTCTACTGCATTTAGTGGTCCTTTAAAAGCAGTTGGTACTTACATGAGGAGTTATTTGTTTGAAGTAGATAGGAAGAGTTAAAGTTAAAGGAACATTTAAGTCAAAATTAAAGGGACACTGTACCCAAAAATTTCTTTCGTGATTCAGATTGAGCATGACATTTTAAGCAACTTTCTAATTTACTCCTATTATCAAATTTTCTTCATTCTCTTGGTATCTTTATTTGAAATTCAAGAATGTAAGTTTAGATGCCGGCCCATTTTTGGTGAACAACCTGGGTTGTCCTTGCTGATTGGTGGATAAATTCATCCACCAATAAAAAAGTGCTGTCCAGAGTACTGAACCCCCAAAAAAACTTAGATGCCTTCTTTTTCAAATAAAGATAGCAAGAGAACGAAGAAAACTTGATAATAGGAGTAAATTAGAAAGTTGCTTAAAATTGCATGCTCTTTCTGAATTACAAAAGAAACATTTTGGGTTCAGTGTCCCTTTAAACTTTTATGATTTAGATACAGCACACAATTTGAAACAAATTTTCAATTTACTTGCATTAACAAAATGTGCACAGTCTTTTTATATTTACACTATTTGAGTCATCAGCTCCTACTGAGCATGTGCGAGAATTCACATACTATACGTATATGCATTTCTTATTGGCTGATGGCTGTCACATGGTAAAGGGGGAGTGGAAATAGACATAACTTTGAAATGTGTCAGAAAAAAATCTACTACTTATTTAAAGTTCAGACTAAGTGATATTGCCTTGTCTTTTTATCTTGCATTTGTTCATTATGTAAATCTACTGTATTTACTGGTTCTTTAAGGGTCTCAAAGAAGGTCATTTCAGTGTGTTGTGTGCTTTTGACTCAAAATGGGTGAAATCATTAAACAAACTTATCTATAGGATTTTGATCGACTCCAATGTTTGTTACTTGCACAAATTATATTTGCAAAATAATCTCCATGTATATTAATGGCACAGAATAACATACATAATCCAATGACATGGTTTGAGGAGTATATTCATCTGATTTGTTGTCTTGTGGGTATGTACATCATAAGAATAAAAGATCTGTGTGGAGGATTGTTTTGGACTTTTATTTTTTTTATATTCATCAATTTTTAGTAGTTTTAGACAAGGTAACTTAGGTAAGCATATAGATCATTTTACATCTATGTGGAACAATGCCAAACAGAAAAATATTCATAAATCTTAGAAAGAAAAAAAGAGGAACATATATTATGATTCTAAATTGTACAGTTCTGTTCCGATCGACATCACTTGATCAAATGAGGTATTTAACTGGCCACATGTAGCAGCCAAGATGAGCAAAGGTTGACGTTATAAAAATAAGAAAATGATCAGAGTGAACAAGACATCAATTGTAATTCGAAGTATTTTTAAAACTATAACAATGTCCACAAAGGTGCACAATGCATCACACAAATATAAGAGGAAAAAGGAAATTGGAAGAAGGCGAATTGAAATGGCTAAAGAGGAGAAATAATAGAAAAAGGAGAAAACTGGACCCAGAGGAGAAATGGGCAAGAGAGAAGGAGGGAAAAGGTATATGCAGAAGAATTCTGGATAACTTAGACATTTAGTTATTTTGATTGTCTATATACATTTGTAAGTTTTCCCAGTAGAAGTTAATATCCTGAAACACAGCTAATTTGTTACACCTAAGGTAAGAGTATTCTTTGTGAACCATAATGTCTTAAGTTCTCTCTTTCCACTCAGTGATACTAGGTACATGTGTAGATTTCCAAAGCCTTGCGAGAAGTAAGTGTGTACTATTCAAACAAATTTGGAGAAGAGACAATCTAATTTTATATGTATTTTTGGGTCTTTTATGTAGTAATACTATCATGTATTGAAAGGAGTGGCGCAGTAAGTTCTTAAAAATAGATTCTAGTGTTTTCCAAAAACTTGTCAAACATGGACATGCCCACCAAATGTGGGTCATGGTGCCTATTTCTCCACAGTCCCTCCAACACTTAGCAGAGGATCTGGGGTAAAGATTGCTAGGTGAAAGTGAGTTAAGTACCATTGTGACATTATTTTGTAGTTTGTTTCTTAAATTTGTGAGGAGGAAGAGGGTTTTCTTTTATTATCAAATAATTTGGTCTATTTTTGGGAAGAAATATTCATCCCCAACTTCTCCTGCTACTTCTCGGTATACGTGGGTACTGTCGAGTATAACACCCATCTAAGATTTGTCTAGATAATACTAGCATGCTCCTGGGAATGTTATCCTGCAAACACAGATGCTCAAAAGGCAGCAACTCCCTCGTAAAAGTGATAAGGGGAGGTTATGGAGTTGTGCAAATTTTAGCCATGCAGAGAAGCCATCTGCCACATTATGTAATTCTAGTCTAGGCTTAAGTTTCCTTTGAGTTAGTCCTTATGTTTCCATTGACTTCTTTTTGGCTTTGAAGGTTTACAGAAAGGTTTTAACCCACCAAAAAAATCTGCATTGTGAAATACAGGCATTAGAGCAGATTTAGGGGAAGTAATAGATGTGATGATAAAGTATAGAGGATCTCAACACCGCAGGCCGCTGTTGGGTAGATAACCAGCACAAGGGTCCTATCACTGAGGTTTTAATGATGTGAGTATGCAAAGATATCGATGCCTTATCTTTTAGTTTGGTATGCCAGTCAATCACTCATTGTAATATATTGGTTTGGTAATGTTTTAGTATAGAGGGTATACTCAGTCCCCCATGGTCTCTTGTGCAGTCTAGCATAGATCTGGCAACTCTGGGTTTTATTTTCTCCCATATAAATTTGTTAAGGAGACATTTTTTAAGATCAGGTGTGATGGTAGTTCCTACATATTTGACGGACTCTGATTGCAGTTTATAAGGGCATACTATTGTCAAATCCCTGAACATATGCTCATATTTAACACTACAGATTTCTGGTTATTTATGAGAAAATGGGAGAGGGCACTGAATTTATGACATTCTGTTGTTAGGAATGTTAGAGGAGAAGAAGGAGAAGTAAGGTTAAGGAGGATATTGTCTGTGTGATGAGAGTGGGAGGTGACATCACCGGATGGGAGCGTGGTTTATAGCCGTTATTGTCTATGTCGCAGTTGCTAAGTTAGATGAGTTGTACAAGCTGTATACTTCTATGCTCTGCTATAAAATAGCGTTGTACCTTCTATGCTGTGTTCTGCATCTCATGACATAGTGTCAGAAGTACTTGCCTATACTTCTGTTTCTTGAGTAAAGACAATATCGAAGTTTACCCCACCTGAGCCTTTTGATTTCTCTCAGCCTGCAGCTTGGCCCACATGGCGTCAGCAGTTTCAATGCTTCAGGATTGCTTCCAAGCTAGACAAGGAGAGTGGTTAAGTACAAGTTAATTCTCTTTTATACTCTATGGAGAAAGATGGGGAGCCAGTGTTCAATGCCTTTACTTTCCAAGAAGGGGAAGAATTTGACTTTGAAATAGTTATGAACAAACTCAGTGCTCACTTTGTGCCCAAAATAAATGTGATTCATGAGAGGGCTTGTTTTCACAAACTTGCTCAGCTTGTGGGAGAATCTGTGGAGTCATTTGTGCGCAGCCTGTATGAACTAGCTGAATTATTTGTGTTTGGTGTTGCTAAAGAACAGTAAATCAGAGACAGAATAGTCATAGGAATTGCAGATGCTGAGATCTCTCACTGAAGCTACAATTGGATGCTGAATTAACATCAGATTGGGCTATAAGAGTGAACTGGTGAAAAAGCAAAGTGCTGATCTGAGGTCTGAGAGTATTGTGGATGAAGTACAGCAGTTCAGGAGAACTGCAGGTGAAAGGCACAGTGTGAGCGATAGACCAAGGGCAACAGGCCCAGAAGCGGATGGGCGCCGCAGGCTCGCTGCACACGGTATAACCATACCCATGATCAGAATGTTGTATGCCCCACTGAAGATAAAAGATGTAGAAAGTGTAACCGAATGGGCCATTTTGCAGCATTCATAAGACTGCCTCCACAGCCTCAGCTGGTGAATGTTACAATGAAAGTTCATAGTCCTGGTGGCAGCATCGATTGTGTGGGGAAATTTCTTGCCAGCTGTGAGTACAAGCAGAGGAAATTCACCATGTGGGTACATGTGATTAGAGGTCAGTGTGTTAACAACCTATTGAGCAGAAAAGCAGCCTGTGGTTTGGGCCTGGTCGCCAAGTGAATGAGATTTCAGAAGACATGTTTGGTGAATTGGGCCTACTGAATTGCAACCCAGTCCGAATATCACTTAAAAGTGATGCACTCCCATACAGCATTACCACTCCCCGTAGAATTCTGTTCCTGCTCATGCCTCAAGTGGAGAAGGAACTTCTGCATATGAAGAATATTAGAGTTATTGAAGAGGTTGTTGAATCAACTGACTGGTGTGCCCCCATTAGGCATGTTGCGAAGAAAAACGGGAAGGTATGCATTTGCGTAGCTTTGAAAAGGCTGAATGAGGCAGTGAAGAGAGAGAGATATGTGCGCCAACGCTTGAAGACATAGCTCTGAAAATGGCTCGGGCGAAGTTTTTCTTTACACTAGATGCTTCCAGCGGCTTCTGGCAGATACCTCTAGATCCAAAGTGCCGCAAACTGACTACCTTCATTACACCGGTATGTCAGTTTTGCTTCTGTAGACTGCCTTTTGGGATATCCTCTGCTCCTAAAATCTTTCAAAGAGAGATGAATTGCCTACTAAGGGACCACGAGGGCACGGCAGTCGTCATGGATGACATTTTAGTGTATTGATCTACATAAGAAGAACATGATCAGCGATTGAGCTGTGTGCTGCAGACCATTAGAGAGTCCGGGCTGAAATTAAATATAGGGAAATGCCATCTTAAAAAATCTGAGTTACGTAACTTTGGGCATATAATTAATGGAGATAGCATCAAGCCGGACCCTGATAAAATCCTTGCTATTGAACAGATGAAAAGTCTTTCTGATGTACATGAGCTGAGACAAATATTGGGCTTTGGGAATTATGTGGGCAGGTTCCTTCCAGATCTATCCACAGTACTACACCCTATCACAGAGTTGTTGAAGAAAGATGTTGCCTGGGTCTGGGGTCCTTCACAGGAAGAAGCTTTTGTACAGGTCAAGTATTTGCTGGGGTCTACCCCAGTGTTAGGGTTCTACAACCCTTCTAAAAAGACTGTGGTTAGTGCTGATGCAAGCAGTTATGGGTTAGGGGCCCCCTCCTGCAGCTGAATTAGAACAAACAGCCCATTGCCTACTGTTCTAGTACACTGATGGCTGCTGAGTCGAAATACACCCAAATTGAGAGAGTGCCTGGCTGCAGTTTGGGCCTGTGAGCGCTTCAAGCGTTACCTAGTGGGTTTAGAGAAATTTAGTCTGGAGACGGACCATAAACCACTAGTCCCTCTAATCAACTCCTATGATATTGACAAAACACCCCTAAGATGCCAGAGACTTCTGATGAGGCTGCTCAGGTTCAACGTTCAGGCAGTGCATGTGTCAGGGAAACAACTGGTAGTGGTAGATACACTTTCCAGGCTCCCGCTGGCTGCAGCTGAAGAATCTTCAACGGAATCAGATGTGAAAGTGTATGTGGATTCAGTTCTGGCATCCAAATCCATTTTGTCAGGGAAGCTAGAGCAAATAAGAAAGGAGACATGTTTAGATACAGACCTTCAAGAAGTTAATAAATACATGAAAGAAGGTTGGCCCGAGAGCCGGGTAGCCTAGATGTCTTTAAGTTCTTACCAGTCAGAGAGGTCACAGCTCACCGAGCTGGATGGGTTGGTGCTGTTCCAGGACCGCATTGTTATTCTTGTTAGCATGCGGCAGGAAATGCTAAGCAGGATTCCTGATGGCCACTTGGGCATTACAAAGTGCAGAGAAAGGGCAGCTATGGCAGTATGGTGGCCTGGGATCAGTTCAGACATTGCAAGCCACGTGTCAAAATTTGCCTTTTGCCGGGAACGCTGGCTTACTCAGAGAAGGGAGCCCTTGACTTCTACTCCGCTGCCTGCAGGCCCATGGCGGAAAATAGCTGCTGATTTGTGCGAACTGCACGGGAAAAAGTACCTAGTCGTTATTGACTACTATTCCAGGTATTTGGAGATTGCACCCTTGAATGAGATCACCAGTCAAGTAGTTATCACTCATCTCAAGAGCTTGTTCGCCCAGTGGGGCATACCAATGGAGTTAGTGAGTTTGTTTCCATGGAGTTCAGTTCTTTCAGCAGTGAATATGATTTTGTCCATTCTATGCCAAGTCCACATTACCCGCAGGCCAATGGAATGGCTGAAAGGGCAGTTCAAACAACAAAGTTCATTTTGAAGCAATCTGAGCCGTATCTAGCTCTTTTGGCCTATAGGGCAACTCCCATCCAAGCCACGGGTTTTAGCCCGGCACAGCTGATGCTAGGACATCAGATTCGCACCACTTTACCCTCTGTGGGTGTCTGCCAGCCAACCAGCTCTGTTCCTCAGGACGAGGTCCTTAGGAGGGATGAAGAGGCTAAAAGGGGTTATCGATTCTTCTATGACAGAAAACACTCTGTGAGGCCCTTGCAGGAGCTGAATGTGGGGCAAAGTGTCACAGTTAAACTGGATGATGAGAAGAAATGGAAGACGCCTGCTACAGTAATTGGACGCTCTCCAGAACCAAGGCCTTATGTAGTCCTTACTGATGGAGGGACAGTCACATGTCAAAATAGAAGACATCTTCAGTCAGTACCTGAGAGTTTGGGACTGGATGCCTCAGAGCCACCGACGGTGGGATCGCCTGTTTTAAGAGGGGTGCCTTCCCCTCAACAAGATCACAGCGGGGATACTTCTTTGCTTCCAGCAGACTCTCAATCACCTTATACTGTATCAGAGGACAGTTCATGTAAAATTACGTCAAGTGGAAGAGTGGTGAAACTTCCAGCCCAATATCGGGATTAGCACTAGTTAGAGCAGTGAATAGAAGAATGGGCAGAATAATCTCATGGCCACTGTGGACTAGGGTCGTCTACCCCGATGTACAAGTCAGGATTGTATTTCTTGTTGTTCATATATATATTCTCTTTAACTTGTTATTTGTTATATACTGAATAAAACTATTTTTGTATGCTTCTTGCATACCTTGTTATTTGATGTACTCTAAAAAAAATGTATGCTTTTGTCCTTTGAAAAAGGGGAAGACGTGATGAGAGTGGGACTTGACGTCACCGGATGGGGGCGTGGCTTATAGCCATTATTGTCTATGTTGCAGTCACTAAGTTAGATGAGTTGTACAAGCTGTATACTTCTATGCTCTGCAATAAAATTGGGTTTTACCTTCTATGCTGTGTCCTGCATCTCATGACAGTCTGCATTAAGGCTTATTTTATATTCATTGGCATCTATAAGTACCCCTTTTATATCTATATTTTATCTTATATGTGTGGTGGGGATTTCCATGGCTAGAATAAAAAGAATTGGGGAAAGGGGCAACCTTGTCTTCTACCATTGTTTATTTGGAATGAGTCAGAAAGGATTCTGTTTACCTTAATCTGTGCTGAACGAACAGCATAAAGATTGAATATTCTATTTATCATTTGTAGGCCATGTTTTGGACTTTTTATGGTAATTATCTTGGAAAGTCTATGAACGTAATTATTAAGTTGATAACTGATAGCATGTTGGGATTTCAGTGATCTGCTTGTTGCTAGAAGACACAGAGTTAAACTGACAATGAACTTAGCATTTAATGTCCTAGTAATATCTAATGTTCAGTCTATCAGTAGCATGAGTGGCTAAAAACATACATAGGGCCAGATTACAAGTGGAGTGCTAATTTTTTTTACTTGTGCCTTGAGCTCAAAGTAAAAATGTAGTTTTGCCACATTAACATTGGTATTACAAGTTGAAAGTAAAAAAGATAGCATACAAGGATTTCGTATATCATAAATGCGCTAACTCCTTTTCCCCAAGAGGCACACTACAAAAAACCTATTAACCTGAAATTTCGCTAAATCAAGTATGCTAAATCAAGTATGCTAAATCCAAAGGTGCATTATATATACCTAAATATCTATATGATATAATGTATATTCTGATATATATATATATATATATATATACACACACACACATGTGTACATATGTGTTTATAGAGTATCTCTATATACAGTATGTATGTTTGCACATACATATTTACACATATAAACATGCAAATATACACATGCTAACTCATATATACATATAAAAATACATGTACACTAGATGCACATATTTAGACACACACACACACGTGTATATATATATATATATGCGCATTGGAGCCCTTCCCAATCAAACACCCTGCCATATATCATATCCTAACCCTTTTAAAGCATTTTTATCAATATTAAAATTATATATTTTTTATCAAAATGTGTATACTTTACTTCAGGTTGTGCTAAATATTTTAGAGCAGTTTTGGCTTTTGCTCAAGCGCAAAGCAATAATTTTCAACTTACCAGCACAATTTAACGCACAATCTCCATTGAAAGTATAGGTTGCACTTGAGTGATGTCGGCTGTACTAACCCTTTCTCTGGTAAATGGGATTTACCATGGACTTGTAATATCAAGTTGAAAGCTAATATTAGAACCACTTGTAATATGACCCATAATGCGAGTGGAGCGATATTTATCATTCCCGCTAGTAAGCTTTTTGTGCATGTGAGCATATTACAAGTTGAAAGTAAAAAGTTTTCTAACAACCCGTTAACCTGATGTGCGCAAAAAGCCGAACTTAGAATATTGTGAGCGCATTAACGTATTCTCCCATAGACATCAATGGAGCGCAAAAAGTGTGGGGAAAAAATAACACCCGTTCTTGCGTGCAAACCGCAAATACGCTAACCAGACATGAAATATGAATATTTCACATAGCAGAATATGTTCTATTTTTTCTTAAATGCAAATTTCTATATCTATCTGATGGTCTTTTGGTAAAATATATATTTATACCATATACAGTATCTCACAAAAGTGAGTACACCCCTCACATTTTTGTAAATATTTTATTATATCTTTTCACGTGACAACACTGAATAAATGACACTTTGCTACAATGTAAAGTAGTGAGTGTACAGCCTGTATAACAGTGTACATTTGCTGTCCCCTCAAAATAACTCCACACACAGCCATTAATGTCTAAACCGTTGGCAACAAAAGTTAGTACACCCCTAAGTGGAAATGTCCAAATTGGGCCCAAAGTGTCAATATTTTGTGTGGCCACCATTATTTTCCAGCACTGCCTTAATCCTCTTGGGCATGGAGTTCACCAGAGCTTCACAGGTTTCCACTGGAGTCCTCTTCCACTCCTCCATGACAACATCACAGAGCTGGTGGATGTTAGACCTTGCACTCCCCCACCTTCCATTTGAGGATGCCCTACAGATGCTCAATAGGGTTAAGGTCTGGAGACATGCTTGGCCAGTCCATCACCTTTACCCTCAGCTTCTTTAGCAAGGCAGTGGTCGTCTTGGAGGTGTGTTTGGGGTCATATCATGTTGAAATACTGCCCTGTGGCCAAGTCTACGAAAGGGAGGGGATCATGCTCTGCTTTAGTATGTCACAGTACATGTTGGTTCCCTCAATGAACTGTAGCTCCCTATTGCAGGCAGCACTCATGCAGGTCCAGACAATGACACTCCCACCACCATGCTTGACTGTAGGCAAGACACACTTGTCTTTGTACTCCTCACCTGGTTGCAGCCACACACGCTTGAAACCATCTGAACCAAATACGTTTATATTGGTCTCATCGGACCATAGGGCATGGTTCTAGTAATCCATGTCCTTAGTCCTGCTTGTCTTCAGGAAACTGTTTGTGGGCTTTCTTGTGCATCATCTTTAGAAGAGGCTTCCTTCTGGGATGACAGCCATGCAGACCAATTTGATACAGTGCGAGGTGTTTAGTATGAGCACTGACAGGCTGGCTCCTCACACCATCAACCTCTGCAGCAATACTGTCAGCACTCATACGTCTATTTCCCAAAGACAACCTCGGGATATGATGTTGAGCATGTGCACTCAACTTCTTTGGTCGACCATGGTGAGGCCTGTTCTGAGTGGAACCTGTCCTGTGAAGCCACTGTATGGTCTTGCCCACCATGCTGCAGCTCAGTTTCAGGGTCTTGGCAATCTTCGTATAGCCTAGGCCATCTTTATGTAGAGCAACAATTCTTTTTTTCAGATCCTTAGAGAGTTCGTTGCCATGAGGTACCATGTTGAATGTCCTGTGACCAATATGAGAGAGTGTGAGAGCAATGTCACCAAATTTAACACACCTGCTCCCCTTTCACACCTGAAACCTTGTAACACTAACAAATCACATGACACTGGGGAGGGAAAATGGATAATTGGATCCAATTTGGACATTTCCACTTAGGGGTGTACTCACTTTCGTTGCCAACGGTTTAGATATTAATGGCTGTGTGTTGCGTTATTTTGAGGGGACAGCAAATTTACACTGTTATACAGGCTGTACACTCACTACTTTACATTGTAGTAAAGTGTCATTTCTTCAATGTTGTCACATTAAAAGATATAATAAAATATTTACAAAAATGTGGGGGGTATATTCACTTTTGTGAGATACTGTATATATGTAGATGATCATGTAAATGTACAGATATAGTTTATTTTTTCTAATCTTTAGTTTAGTAGTTTTTTTGTTAATTTTGTGATGATGTCATCACAGGAAGTTGGTGCCTGATGTTCCTGTTTGGTGATTATCAGATGAGAAGTGTGTATAGATCCCTATGTGGAATACTATTTAAGGTGGGTGTTTAAATTTGTGTTGTATCCTTGATAAAGGTCCCAGGTGAAGGACCAAAATGTTGGAGGTTTTGGGGTGTGAAGTGTACCACAATATGTGAATAAAGTGGTAACATCCTTATCGAAGAAACTGGGTGCAAGTTATTTCTTTGGAGTGTGTTTGGAGACTCTGCACCAGCCATTGTTACCTTACAGGGAGTGCTAAGGTTGTGTAAGATATATATATATATATATATATATATATATATATATATATATATATATACACATACATATATATATATATATATCTATTTAAAAATACTTAAAGACTATTCGTTGAAATGTTAAATATTCACAGTAAATACATAATTAATTAATTAAATACAAATATTGCATAAATATGATTTTTCATGTTTTTTAGTTACTTGACAACAAAGGACTCCAATGCACTTTTATTTATTTGTATATATATATATATGTATATATATATATATATACACATATGTATTTATGTGTTTATATGTGTATATATGTCTGTAAATACATATATACAGTACACATATAAATACATATTTACACATATATATATATACTTATATATATATATATATATATATATAAATATATATATATATACATACACATACATATTTAGAAATTTATATTTATTTATCTCTGTTAATGCCCTTTGTCTGCCTGAGACCTAATTTCTTTGAGCCCTTATAATTTAAAAAATTTTTTTTTTATTAGATAGTGTTATTATGAATAAAACTGTACTTTTACATGTATTTTTAAAGTATTTTTCATGTAACTTTTTAGTTGAGCATATCACTTAACCTGAGCTTTGACGTTGTGCTATTCTGACATGATCGAGTGAACGCGTTTACTTTCAACTCGTACCACGCGCGCTGTTTCCAAAGCATGCAAAGAGCTGCGATAAACCCCTTTTTGCTCACTCTCAACAGTTAGCGTGACATTGGTAATCTGGTTCATCGTGGGTTTTGCGACTCAGTTTGGCTGTATTGCCCTTTTATCCAAATAATTACTTTCTGGAGAGGTCATCGGTGGGTGGTTAATAAAAAAGATTAGACAATGAGTTTTTTTTCTCTATGTACAATTCATTTTAAAAGTTTCTATTAACATGCAGTCCTAAAGAATATGCCTTACAAATATGTAAAACAGTTTTGCAAAGTTTACAATCTCTATAATATACAGAAAGACTAAAGGAGGAAGAACAGATAAGGACCATGGCCTACAGATCATATTAGAAAAATTATGATCTGTGTTTTAAAAGAACAATTTTGTGCTTGATATTAATGGCTCATAATTTGCTGAATCATCTAGTATAAAGGGTTTACAATAGCATTTTTTTTAATGTTTGGGAAAATAGCATGAAGAGGATTCTGCATATTTCTTTCTTACTTTCCCTTACTCTCTCTCTTTTCTCTCTCTCCTTTCCCTCTTACTCTCTCTCCTTTCCCTCTTACTCTCTCTCTCTCCTTTCCCTCTTACTCTCTCTCCTTTCCCTCTTACTCTCTCTCCTTTCCCTCTTACTCTCTCTCTCCTTCCCCTCTTTCTCTCTCTCCTTTCCCTCTTACTCTCTCTCCTTTCCCTCTTTCTCTCTCTCCTTTCCCTCTTTCTCTCTCTCCTTTCCCTCTTTCTCTCTCTTTCCCTCTTTCTCTCTCCTTTCCCTCTTTCTCTCTCCTTTCCCTCTTTCTCTCTCTCCTTTGCCTCTTTCTCTCTCTCTCCTTTCCCTCTTTCTCTCTCTCTCTCCTTTCCCTCTTTCTCTCTCTCTCTCTCCTTTCCCTCTTGCTCTCTCTCTCTCTCTCTCCTTTCCCTCTTTCTCTCTCTCCTTTCCCTCTCTCTCTCTCTCTCTCTCCTTTCCCTCTTTCTCTCTCTCTCCATTCCCTCGTTCTCTCTCTCTCCATTCCCTCTTTCTCTCTCTCCTTTCTCTTTCTCTGTTCTCTCTATCTCTTTCTCTCTTTCTCTTTCTCTCCCTGGGCCAGAAGTTTTCAAACTTTGCAATTGCAGATGTTTTCTTGCTGAACCTCGCAGGGGCTGCCATGGTGGAATTATAGCAAAAAAGGAGCAGTTTCTTTCGTTTGTTCTTTCTTTCTTACTCCTATTCTCTCACTTTTGTTTTAATTTTTATGTTTCTCTTTATTTTTCTTACAGTTTCTGTATTTAAAGGGACAGTCAACACTAGAATTGTTGTTGTTTTAAAAGATAGATAATCCCTTAATTACCAATTCCCCAGTTTTGCATAACTACACAGTTATAATTATACACATTTTACCTCTGTAATTACGTTATATCTAAGCCTCAGCAGACTGACCCCTTAATTCAGTTCTTTTGACAGACTTGCATTTTAGCCAATCAGAGCTGTCTCCATGGTAAATTCACGTGCATGAGCTCAATCTTATCTATATGAAACATGTGAACTAATGCCCTCTAGTGGTGAAAAACTATCAAAATGCATTTAGATTAGAGATGGCCTTCAAGGTCTAAGAAATTAGCATATGAACCTCCTAGGTTTAGCTTTCAACTAAGAATACCAAGAGAACAAAGCAAAATTGGTGATAAAAGTAAAGTGTAAAGTTGTTTAATATTACATGCCCTATTTGAAACACGAAAGTTTTTTTTTGGACTTGACTGTCCCTTTAACTCTATTTATTCTCTACTTTGACATATTAATCCTTATTTCACTGTCTATGTGCCTCATATTATACAGTGTCCTAAATTCATTAAAACAAATGTCTGTAAGTAATATGTTGCTGAAAAAACTCACTGAAATATTGCAACTAGAAAACGGAGGAAATACTAAACATTTGTAACAGCTCCTGGTATGAGCTGTGAGATCAGCGCCAGTAAAATCAATAAAACCGCATGAATCTCGTAACGGTTATTTTCCCCTGGCATAGAACATATTCCACCTTGAAAGATATTGACATCACAAAAACATATTCAAAACATTACAAACATTACTAAACAACACCTAGATTACAAGTTTTGCGTTTGTGTTTTAACGCTGAAAAATGGTTATTTCAGCGTTAAAACAGCAACGCAGTCATTACGAGTCTTGTTGGTATAGCCTTTTAGCCTGTAATGCAACGTCAATCCCGCACTTGAAAAAATTAAGTTTTTTCATGGGATTCCCATAGCGCTGCCATTGCAAGTTTTGCGATGAGGCTAAAAGACTTGCTTTACACCTCATACCGACACAATCAGTACCGCCATCTGAGACCAGTAGTTATGAGTTTTACGCAGCAAAACTGTTACACAAAACTCATAACTAAAGTGTTACAAAGTACACTAACACCCATACACTACCTATTAACCCCTAAACCGAGGCCCTCCCACATCGCAAACACTATATTAAATTTATTAACCCCTAATCTGGCGCTCCCGACATTGCCGCCACTAATAAAATGTATTAATCCCAAATCCGCCACTCCCGACATCGTTGCCACTATACTAAAGTTATTAACCCCTATTCCCCTGCGCCCCAACATTGCCCACACTATAATACATATATTAACCCCTATTCCGCCGCCCCCTGACATCGCCGCCACTAAATAAAGTTATTAACTCTTAAACCTCTGGCCTCCAACATCACTACCACTAAATAAACCTATTAAGCCCTAAACCGACAGCCCCCCACACCGCCAAAAACTAAATTAAACTATTAACTCCTAAACCTAACAACCCCCTAACTTTAAATTAAAATTATAAGATCCCTATCTTAAAATAAATAAAAACTTACCTGTGAAATTAAACTAAGTGTAAACCATAATTTAAAATAACATTACTATTATACTAAAATTAAAATAACTATCAATTAAATTAATTAAATTACACATTAAAAAACCTAACCCTACAAAAAAAAATAAATCTACAATTACAAAAAATAAAAAAATACTAAATTACAAAAATAAAAAATACTAAAGTACAAAAAATAATAAACACTAAATAACGAAAAATAACAAATTAAATTATCCAAAATAAAAAAATTACACCTAATTTAAAAGCCCTATAAAAATAAAAAAGCCCCCCAAAATAAAAACACCTCCTAGCCTACAATAATCTATTAATAGCCCTTAAAAGGGCTTTTTGTAGGGCATTGCCCTAAAGAAATCAGCTCTTTTTACTGAAAAAAAACTTAGTTACCCATTGCCCTTAAAAGGGCATTCAGCTCTTTTTCTTGCCCTTAAAAGGGCATTCAGCTTTTTTAAGAAATGCCCAAACCCTAATATAAAAAAAAACCCACCCCAAAAAACCTTAAAAAAAACCTAACACTAACCCCTCTTTAGGTACTCACAGTTGCTGAAGTCCCGCTTGAACGATCTTCATCCCGGCGGCTCCATCTTCAACCAGGTGGCTCCATCTTCATCTATCGTGGGACCGGCATCTTCTTCATCCCTGCAAAGGCGGAGCGGTCGATGCACGGAGGCGGAGGTCCATCGATCCGACATGAAGGTCCTCTTCATGCGATTGTCCGCCGCACACTGAGGATTCAAATGCAAGGTACCCCTTTTATACTGATGGCACCATTGCATTCCTATTAGCTGAAAATTTTAAATCAGCTAATAGGAATTAGGGTTGCTAAAATCCTATTAGCTATTCAAATCAGCCAATAGGATTCAAGCAGCTCTCATTCCTATTGGCTGATTTGAATTATTCAGCTGATTTGGTTAATGCCCTACAAAAGACCCTTTAAGGGCCCTTGGTAGTTTATTATAGATTAGTTTTTTTTTATTTTGGGGTGTTTTTTTTTATTTTTTAAACAGGGTATTAGAAAAGGAATAATTTTAATTGTTTTGGATAATATCGTTTGTTATTTTTTGTAATGGTAGGTTTTATTATTTTTTGTAATTTTAGTGTTTTTTATTTTTTGTAATGGTAGTTTTTTTATTTTTGAATGTTTGTTTTTAGTTTAAGGTAGCTTAGGTTTTACTTTTATTTCACAGGTAAGTTTGTATTTATTTTAACTAGGTAGTTAGTAAATAGTTAATAACTATTTACTAACTAGTCTACCTAGTTAAAATAAATACAAACTTACCTGTGAAATAAAAACATAAGCTAGCTACAATATAACTATTAGTTATATTATAGCTAGCTTAGGTTTTATTTTTATTTCACAGGTACGTATGTATTTAGTTTTAAATAGGTATTATTTAGTTAATAATTGTAACTTTAATTTAGCTCTATTTTAATTATGTTAAAGTTAGGGGGTGTTTGGTTTAGGGTTACAGTTAGGTTAAGGGTTAGGTTTGGGGGTTAATATAGTTTAATTTAGGTTGTTGTGATGTGGAGGCTGTCAGTTTAGGAGTTATTAGGTTTATTTAGCGGTAGTGATGTGGGAGGCCAGAGGTTTAGGTGTTCACAACTATATTTAGTGGTGGCGATGTCGGGGAGCGGCTGAATAGGGGTTAATATTTTTATTATAGTTTGGGCAATGTTGGGGTGTGGGGGAATAGGGGATAATAACTTTATTATAGTGGCATTGATATCGGGAGCGGCAGCTTAGGTGTTAATAGATTTGTTCGGTGGCGGCGATATTGGGAGAGGCAGATTAGGGGTTAATAACTTTATGTAGGTTTCGGCAATGTCGGGGGTGGCAGATTAGGGGTGTTTTGACTTGGGGTTTATGTTAGGGTGTTAGGTTTAAACGTAACTTTTTTTCCCCATAGACATCAATGGGGCTGCGTTACGGAGATTTTCATTCCGTGCTTCAGGTGTTAGGTTTTTTCTAACACTCTCTCCCCATTGATGTCTATGGGGAAAGCGTGCACGAGCACGTCAATGCAGCTCTTGTATTTTGTGCAGTATGGAGCTCAACTCAACCATATCGCACAAACAAGCTGGCTTTTCAAAAACTCGTAATGGCAGCGCTATGGAGGGTAAAATAACGCAAAACTTTTGTTGCGTTCGTTTCGCAACACTCTATAGTGCAAAACTTGTAATCTAGGTGCAAGGTGCAAGTGATTAAAGACTGACAAAACACACTCCCTTTATAAACAGTCTACTTGAACATATGCAGAAAACCCCCACTAACAACTTAAAAGTCGTTAAACAATGAAAGAAAATAAAACACATTCTTGACAGCTTAAAAATAGTGAGAGGTGACCACAGGATGAGATACTTCACAGGGCCAACAATGTCTTTATGAACAGAGCTTTCTGTAAGTATGACCAGCATGACCTTGTGAGTCTGAGACTTATCTAATAGGATTGGAGGGAAATCCAGCAAATGAGACATTAAGATAACTGTTCGTAAAGGCCTTTCTGGTTAATGGAAGCTTGGTAATTATACATTGTCATTAGGAGGAGGAGAAAGACAGAGAGGATACAGCGAGAGAAAGAGAGAAAGTAAGGAAGCAATAGAGATAGAATTTTACTTTTTAATAAGATTTGTAACAATCATATTTATATTCTTAAAATAATCAACAACAAAAAACTCCCTCACTTAAGCATCAAAGATGACTTTGGCTGTGATATGACAAAGTACAACTGTATGTGTAGTGTGTGTTTGTGTACTTATGTGTGTATGTGTGCATTTGTTTATGTAGTGTCTGTTTGTGTGCGTTTTTACAGGATTTAAATAAGCTTTTTTTTATTTGTACCTTGGAAAATGCAAAAATCATTACATAATGTTTAAATAAACAAAATATAAAAGTAATTGTAAGTCTACATATTTCAAAGTTAAATACTTCTCTCTGGTGTGCTCTACAAATTTTCTAAATTAAGGCTAACTGCCTTTGAAGGGCTATTAATTTCTTCAATAAAAGTAAACTCAATGTAGAATTACTCAGTCTCATTTTAAAGAGTGCAATTATTATTTTACTGCTCCAACTAACTGTTTTGTGAGTGTTTCGGCTCATAAACTTTTTTTCAAAAAATCGATAATGGATGTAGTTATATATGTAGTTATATGTACTTAATTATTCTCACCTTGGGTCTTATGAACATCCCCCCCCCCAGCATTCAGAGAAAATATGCAAAATCTTTAGGGTTTTTTTTTCTTTTTTTTGTTAACACTTTATATAGTAATATATAAAGTGTCTCTTGTTCACAATGTGTCTCTTGTTCACATCCAGAGCCATGCGTAACAAGATAAACAGCTCTTTAGCTAAAATGAGCAGATGCCTGATGGGAATGATCACATGGGGTTATCTTAGATGTAGGTTACCAGTTTGGGATTTTGATGTTGAAAAGATTTGAAAAGATTTAGTGGGTTATTGGGGGCATCATGTAGTGGGAATGGGCCATCATGTAGTGGGAATCTAGTGGTACCAGTAAATAATGGCAGGGAACGTGATTACTCAGGGATGGCTGGGGTTTAAGGGGTCATGTCAAATTTTCATAGGATTGCAATATATGGGCAGGTCGCAAACAGGATTTTATTGCAGCAGGCAAAGAATATTTATTTTTTAATACATGCATATAATTTTATGCTGCCTTTTAATGCTATGTACATGCTCAACAGCATCTGCTAACTTGGAATCAATGAGGTACTGCAGTTTTAATGTCTATTTACAAGGTTACCTTAAAAAATCTTTTTGCAACATTGATATACTTTACAGAGAATACAATTAAATCTTCATAGAATGATTCACTGTCACACATAATGAAAGCAAAGATGAAAGTACAGAATGAGTGGGTAGACATGCTTGGTTATAGCTTCACCTAGAAAAACTGACTTAAACAATATCACCCAGTAGCACTTGCAGAGAATGATTTTTGTGACTAAAAATATTTGACTTAAAAAGACATTATTCATAGCTGTTTCCATCATATATATGAAGAGCAGTCACTGACAATAATAAAATACTGTACAAGTGGAAGAAAAACAAACAACCGATGCTCATTGTAAACTCCAATCTCTGTGTTGGTGGAGGAGAGAGAGGTAGAAAGAGAGAGATAAAGACAGAAGGCTGCCGAGATATTTAAATGCTCGCCAATACTTCTACTGGTGGAATAATCTAAAACCACTTTTTACCCTGATAAAAAGGTGTCTTGCTAAGTGGTGTATACTGGCATTTTTGTATGAAAAGTGCACAATAAAATTCATATTTTAAACATTCTACAAAATGAATTGTATTGTAAGGTGCATCAAAAATTCTAACAAAATTTTTCACCAAAAATCATATTACACAAATTACACAGGAATAAATTGTAAGAACTATGCACAGCATAAATTGTAAGTTAAGTACAGTGGATGTGCAAAAATGCAAGAAATTCGTACTTAAATGTACAAAATACAAAGCTTAATTTGTTGTTTTTGTAAAAGGGGCTGAACATGCGGCATTCCATGGGTGTATTTGAAATTGTCTCTCTAATCCCAGTGTAATTCTGTAAAGAGTTTTGCACTGCAGATCTTACAGTGGAGAGCTTTTCACAAAACACTTAAAATACTTATAACCCTAATAGACAAACACATGCACATGAAAATATAGGCGATTGTAAGATGTAAGACACAGAAAGCAGGGTAATGTGATTTATATTGGCTACAGGATTTAATTTTGAAAGGGCGCCCCATGTTCACTGCTAACTTTGCTCTACAGTGCAAAGTTTCCATTTCCAGTGAGCTCCTCTGTAAATGGTCGGCGAGAAAAAACACGTCTGAAATTGTGAGTTTTAGAAAATCAGGCCCAGAGAGAGAAAGAGAGAAGGAACTATAGAAAGAGAGAAAAAAAGTAAGAAAGAGAGAGAGAGAGAAAGAGAAAAAAAGAAAGAAGGAAAGAGAAAGTAAGAATAAAAAGTAGGAGAGAGAAAAGAAAGAAAGAAAGAAAGAAAGAGAGAGAGAGAGAGAGAGAGTCAGAGGGGCTGATTTATTACGGCCTGAATGGGGCTATATATACCCCTATTTCCACACGAGCCTTCAGGCTCGCCGTAAACAGGATTTAAGATTGTTAAGCTTAAGCTGTTGGCATTTATCGATGTCCGCCAGACACTTGATAAATCAGCCCCAGAGAGAGAAAGAGAGAGAGAGAAAGAAAGAAAGAAAGAAAGAAAGAGAAAACAAAGAAAGAAAGAAAGAAAGAAAGAGAGAAAGAGAGAGAGAGAAAAGAGAGAGAGAGAGAAAAGAAAGAAAGAGAGAAAGAGAGAGAGAAAGAAAGAGAGAGAGAGAAAAGAAAGAAAGAAAGAAAGAGAGAGAAAGAAAGAAAGGCAGAAAGAGAGAAAAGAAAGAAAGAGAGAAAGAGAGAGAGAGAGAAAGAAAGAAAGACAGAGAGAGAGAAAAGAAAGAAAGAGAGAGAGAGAAGAAAGAAAGAAAGAAAGAAAGAAAGAGAGAGAAAATAAAGAAAGAGAGAGAGAGAAAAGAGAAAGAAAGAGAGAGAGATAGAGAAAAGAAAGAAAGAAAAAAGAAAGAAAGAGAGAGAGAGAGAGGAAAGAAAGAGAGAGAGAAAAGAAAGAAAGAAAGCGAGAAAGAGAGAGAGAGAGAGAAAAGAAAGAAAGAGAGAAAGAGAGAAAGAAAGAAAGTGAGGAAGATAGAGAGAGAGACAGAGGGAAAGAAAGAAATAAAGAGAGACAGAAAAGAAAGAGAAAGAAAGTAAAAAGAGAAAAAGAAAGAAAGAACGGAAAAAAAGAGACAGAGAGAAAGAAAGAAAGAAAGAATGACAGAAAGAGAGAGCAAAAGAAAGAGAGGCATAAAGAAAGAGATAAGATTTGAAGAATGGTATTATCTTACAGCGCTGCGTGTAGTGACCTCTAGCTCCTGTCTGTAGTGGGCCCCCCAAACACCCACTAGGTGAATAAGAAATGTAAAAATAGGTAGATAGGAGCGCCACAAATAGGCAAGGTCTTATAAAATGTAGTTAAAGGTCTAATGCTAGACCATGGGTTAGAATAGCATTTAGTAAATGTATAGAAAAAGTCTCTAGATGAAATTATGTAGCACAGGGATAGGCTCAGATGTTAGATATAAAATGGTTATAAAATTTATTACAGTTTGCACAAAATATCATATAATTAAAAACAATTAAGTACATGGATCCATGTTGACAAAATCCTATATTATATAAGTATGTCCTAAATAGTCTAAAACAAATTTTACTGTTTGAGTATTAAATTATGTATGAGTCTCACATATACAATGGTGTGATCGCTCTAATATGTGACCTCTCTAATGTAGTCTACACAAAAAAATTTGTGATTATAAAAACAAAAAAACAACAATAAAATGTCATATAGGGATGGAAACAGTAAATTGTATGAGGAACAAAGATGTGAACGTTGTGTTCAAAATATTAAAAAACAGGTGTCAAAAAATGAGATCTACAAAAGCAGTTAAAACAAACATGTGAATATCAATACAAATGCAAAAATGTGATCCACAAAAACGTATATATATACTCAGTCCAGAGTTGTGAGAGCAAATCGCAAAATGTGAAAAAATGTTGAAAAAATGTTGAAAAAAATCTTTTGTGAGCAACTAGTGTGTACACAAAATAGTAAATGTGATTAAAAAGTCATTTGGAAGGTGTGATGGAGAATTTGAAGGTTCCTGGATTTTACTCCATTTGTTGGAATGTTCCTTTATTTGTAATCCTAAAAAATGCTTGAAGATCAAATGTAAAAATATGTAAAAATGTGAAGAAAAAATGTGAACAATGTATGGTAAAAATAAAAATAGAGATAAAAAATAAAAATAAGAATAAAAATAGAAATAGAAGTACTCTGGGAATTCCTCAAGACCTGTAAATGAAAAATACTGACATAGTGTAATACTGTTTAGGTATTTCCAAATTGAGAGGAATAAAACTCACCATATATCTGTCAACGCGTTTCGGCCTGCCAAGGAGGCCTTTTTCAAGACTAATATATGGTGTTGGTGAGCCAAGACTTATATACCCTTGTCTGACCAATCATCTCTACATTGATGGCGCCAAAATTTTGCGCCAAAAACGTTAAACCGGAAATGGTAAACCGGAAGTAGTTAGATGATTAACCGGATGTTGTTCAATTGTAAACATCCATCTCAACAAAATTTATTTGAGAGATATAGTGTCTAATTGTACCACATTGTTTCCCAATGATGTGTCTTTATCACCTGTCTGGTGTTTCTTTATTGGGCTTCCAATATATTATCGGGTACCGTAACTACGAAAAACTGGAAGTGTTTGGAGCAATGTGGCTTCCGGTATAATTCTCTAAAACAGGAGTAAGAGAGAAGAAGACTTCCGGTTTCTCCCGGATGTTTACATTTGTATCTAATTGTGTAATCTATTTTTCCACATTGTCTAGATTTTGAATTTGGGTTCCTATTGGTGTATCTTTATCGCCTATCTGGTGTCTACTTGTTAGGCTTCCAATATGGGTACCATAATTCCGAAAAAACGGAAGTGTGTGGGGCAATTGACTTCCGGTATGATTTTCTAAAGCCGGAAGTGAAAGAGAAGACATCCCGTTTCTCCCGGATGTTTACATTATAGTATGAAATCAATTGATCAAGACCAGGATATATGATTCTAGAGTTCATATGTGTATGAAACATACAAATCAGAAATACAATATATTTTATCATACAGTTTTATCATACAGTTGATTAGCGTGTATTATTCTAGATTGTCATATTAAAACACATGCTTTTAATTGCATGCAAATCAAGGGTAAGTCTCACATATGAAATTAATGTGATAGATATATATCCTTCTAGGTTTATATAATTCTAAAGAATGGATATTTTATGTGTGATGTGTTATTTAGATTAGAAGATTATGGACTGGTGCGTTTTTTAAGAAAAGAGGTAAAATATTTATATTGTAACCCCTCTAAGCTAGCCTACTCTTGTTAATACAAAAGGCAAAAAACTAGAATACAATGGAATAGTTTACTACAAGATGGATTGTCCTATGTATATTACATATAAGACCTTGCCTATTTGTGGCGCTCCTATCTACCTATTTTTGCATAAAGAAAGAGAGAAAGAAAGAGAGAGAGAAACAGAAAGAGAGAGACAGAGAGAAAGAAAGGAGACAAAGAAAGAGAGAGACAAAGAGAAAGAAAGAGAGAAAGAGAGAGAAATAAAGAGCAAAAGAAAGAGAGAGTGTAAGAAAGTGAGAGAAAAAGAAAGTGAGAGAGAGAGAGTGAAAGAAAGAAAGAAAGAGAGAAAAGAAAGAGAAAGAAAGAAAAAGTAAGTAATGAAGAAAGAGAGAGCAAGAAAGAGAGAAAGAGAGAGAGAGAAAGAGAGAAAGAAAGAAAGAGAGAAAGAAATGAAGAAAGAGAGAGAAAGAAAGAAAAAAGAGAGAGAGAAAAAAGGGAGAGAGAAAGAAAGAAATGAAAGAAAAAAGAGAGAAAGAGAAAGAAAGAGAGAAAAGAAAAGAGAAAGAAAGAGAGAAAAGAAAGAGAGAGAGAGAGAGAGAGAGAGAGAGAGAGAGAGATAGAGACAGAAATAAAGAAAGAGAGTGAGAAAGAAAGAAAGAAAAAAAGAAAGAAAGAAAGAGAAAAAGAAAGAGGCAGATAGAATGAAATGAAGAGAGAGAAAGAAAGAGAGAAAAAAAGAGAGAAAAGAATGAAAGAAAGAAAGAGAGAAAGAGAGAGAAAGAAAGAAAGAGAAAAAAGAAAGTGAGAGAGAGAAAGAAAGAGAACGAAAGAAAAAAAGAGGAAAGAAAGAAAGAAAGAGAAAGATAGGAGAAAGTAAGAAAGGAGAAAGAAAGAAAGAAAGAAAGAAAGAAGGAAAGAAAGAAAGAAAGAAAGAAAGAGAAAGATAGGAGAAAGTAAGAAAGGAGAAAGAAAGAAAGAAAGAAAGAAAGAAAGAGAGAAAGAAAAAAGGAAAGAAAGAGAGAGAGAGAGAGAGAGAGAGAGAGAGAGAGAGAGAGAGAGAGAGAGAGAGAGAAAAAGAAAGAAAGAAAGAGAGAGAGAAAGAAAGAAAAAGAAAGAAAGTGAGGAAGAGAGAGAGAGAGACAGAGTGAAAGAAAGAAATAAAGAGAGACAGAAAAGAAAGAGAAATAAAGTAAAAAGAGAAAAAGAAAGAAAGAATGGAAAAAAAGAGACAGAGAGAAAGAAAGAAAGAAAGAAAGAAAGATAGAGAGAGAGAGAAAGAGAGAGCAAAAGAAAGAGAGGCAAAAAGAAAGAGAAAGAGAGAGAGAAACAGAAAGAGAGAGAGAGAGAAAGAGAGAGACAGAGAGAAAGAAAGAGACAAAGAAAGAGAGAGACAAAGAGAAAGAAAGAGAGAAAGAGAGAGAAATAAAGAGCAAAAGAAAGAGAGTGTAAGAAAGTGAGAGAAAAAGAAAGAAAGTGAGAGAGAGAGAGAAAGAGAGAGAGAGAGAGAGAGAGAGAGAGAGAGAGAGAGAGAGAGTGAAAGAAAGAGAGAAAAGAAAGAGAAAGAAAGAAAGAAAGAAATAAAAAGAAAGTAATGAAGAAAGAGAGAGCAAGAGAGAGAGAGAAAAAGAAAGAGAGAAAGAAATGAAGAAAGAGAAAGAAAGAAAAAAGAGAGAGAGAAAAAAGGGAGAGTGAAAGAAAGAAAAGAAAGAGAAAGAGAGAGAGAGAGAGAGAGAGAGAGAGAGCGAGAGAGAAAGAAAGATAGAGAAAGAAAGATAGAGAAAGAAATAAAGAGAATGAGAAAGAAACAAAGAAAGAAAGAAAGAAAGAAAGAAAGAAAGAAAGAAAGAAAGAAAGAGAGAGAAAAGGAAATAAAGAGGCAGATAGAAAGAAATGAAGAGAGAGAAAGAGAGAGAAAAAAAGAGAGAGAAGAATGAAAGAAAGAAAGAGAGAAAGAGAGAGAAAGAAAGAGAAAAAAGAAAGAAATGAAGAAAGAATTAAAAAAAGAATGAACGAGAAAAGAAAGAGAGAAAAAGAAAGTGAGAGAGAGAAAGAGAGAAAGAAAAAGAAAGATAGGAGAAAGTAAGAAAGGAGAAAGAAAGAAAGAAAGAAAGAAAGAGAGGAAAGAAAGAAGGAAAGAAAGAAGGAAAGAAAGAAAGAAAGAAAGAGAAAGATAGGAGAAAGAAAGAAAGAAAGAGAGAAAGAAAGAAAGAAAGAAAGAGAGAAAGAAAGAGAGAGAAAGAAAAAGAAAGAAAGAAAAAGAAAGAAAGTGAAAGAAAGAAGGAAAGAGAGAAAGAAAAAGAAAGAAAGAGAAAGAAAGAGAGAAAGAAAGAAAGAAAGAAAGAAAAAGAAAGAAAGTGAAAGAAGGAAAGAGAGAAAGAAAGAATGAAAGAAAGAAAGAAAGAGAGAAAAAGAAAGAAAGAAAGAAAGAAAGAGAAAGAAAGAGAAAAAGAAAGAAAGAGAAAGAAAGAAAGAAAGAAAGAAAGAAAGAAAGAAAGAAAGAAAGAAGCAGATGATTTAATTTAAAGGTACAGGTAAAACCTTTAAATGAGAAAAGTTTATTTTAATTTAGTATATTGAAATACCAAGGTGATGTAGTTGCTCACCTAATACAAGGGACTTAAATGTACTAAGTGTTACCTGTGTATATAAGGTCTTATTGAGAGTGGTGTTATTGTCCATCATTGAAAAGCTACACTGCCAAATGGGTCTGATTCCTTCTATGTAGTGTGCCAATTTATATGAGTTTGTTTTAAGCCATATTTTTAATCAAATGATCAATACAATTTGAGCGGTTTTAAACTTGGTACAGCTTAGCTTTATTAGTTACACTGGATTTGAAGAAGCCACAGCGCAGTGGGACATTTTTGAGAATATAGGGTTTCTGTATTTTGCAAGAAGCACTAAGCAGCATTTAGAAACAATAATCTATTGGCTCCATATGAACAGGGCACAAGAGGCTGGACTTAGCAATCACTTAGGACTCAATGAAGATAAACAATACTTCTTTCAAAGATTCCAATGTATGACTGCTTAACTGGAAACAACTATGGTTAATTGAAAGATGCAGATTATGATATTTATTTCAAATGAATTAATTTAAAGGGACATTAAACACACAACTACAAGAGCATTGTTACTACGTCCCATGCTATTATTTTCCCTCCTGCAACTCTCTTTAAAGCCATTCTCATATTTTAATTTCAGAACTCAGTTGGTAAAGCTCTGCATCTTCCTACCAGACACTGCCAGTCTGAGCATATCTACATATGCTGCCATAGAGGGATCTAAGTTGCAACAAACAAGAGAAAGGTATACATTTGATAATATAATTACATTTAAAATGTATTTTTAAATAGTATGTTCTATCAGAATCATGAATGTTTCATTTTAAATAAACATACTTTTACATACATAATAATACATAATAATATTACGTAAGAAAGAAATTTTAAATAATTCCTGTAAATATATTTTAACATTTCACAAAGCACAATTTTAGAGCTATAGTTCAAGTGTATTTTAAAGGGACATGAAGCCAAAAATAATAATGTCATTATTTAGAAGGAGCATACAATTTAAAAAAAAAAAGTTTCAAGTTTACTTTGTTCTCATGGTATTCTTTGTTGAAAAAGATATATAGGTAGGAAGTGTGCACGTGCATTGAGTATGGCAGCAAACACTGTTATCAGGCATCTAGTGCTCTTGCAAATCTGCTGCCATACAGCTCACATGACACATGCTTGCTTCTAAACCTATTTACCTGCTTTTCAACAAAGGATACAAGGAGAATAAAGTAAATTTGATAATAGAAATTAATTCCGATTATCCTAATATTTTGAAGGTATAATCTAGATTTTATTAAAGACACAGAGACGAGTATTTTTTTTTGCATTCTCTTTCTTTACTACTCAATGCAGCTTTTAAAAGTAACAGAATGACATAACATAACATATTAAAACAGCATAGAAAACAGATAACCACAATAAGTAGCTAAAGAGAGAGCAAACTTATAACTCCAAGAAAAAAGTGACCAATCAGAGAAGGAATAGTGTCCATAAACTGTCCAATAAGCAGCCAATCCTCCTCTTTCTTGATTGATGCTCACAAAAGGAAACATTTTTAGAACTAACAATAGTCCAAAAAGTCCCAAACAAAACCAAACAAAAGTATAACTGCTGAAAATTTGATTGAAGAGAAACTTGGAAAATAAGAACTTGATTGCAGAAGATGACTTGGATCCAGGTGAACTTGTGAGATGAACATTCTCTTGAATAGAAGGTAAAAATCCCGACATCAGAAAGGGATTTCTCTCAGATGGAAACTGTCGAAAAACAAGAAAAACAAGTAATAATAATATAAAATTCTTAACGGGAAAATAATCGTCTCTGTGTCTTTAATAAAATCTAGATTATACCTTCAAAATATTAGGATAATCGGAATTTTATTACAAGACCAGAGACTCCTATTTTTTGCAAGTTTAAAGCATATTAAAATAAACTAAACTATTCAAGAAAATAAGTTAAGCGAGGCATGTTGAATGGGTCTGAAATAAAATTGCTTAAAAGTAGAGTCTGAAGACCAATCTGCCGCATCCAAAATCCGCTGAAGCGGGGCAGATTTTAAAAAGGCTTTGGAAACAGCAGAACCTCTAACTGAATGAGCTGAGAAAGAAATATCAACCCCAGCTTCCTTCATAGCCCATTTAACCCATCTCGCTATGGAAGTAGAGGATACAGCAGCATGAGGAGGAACAAAAGATATTAGAAGTTGACTGTTAGAAGGTTTCCTAAAAGGTAAAGTTTTGGATTTGTAAGATTTCAAACATTCCACCACACAGAGGGAAGGTTCAGAGGGAAGGTAAGGATAGAAGATAGATGTGGAAAGGGTTTTAGTTCTTCGAGAGATGAAGAAGGTAACACCCTCTGGAGAGAAACGTTTAGCATTCCAATCTAGGGCTTTAACATCAGAAACCCTTCTGAAAGAGATTAGACAAAGAAGAGTAGCGAGTTTAGCTGTGAGTTGTTTAAAAGGTAATGAAGCATTATGTGGCCAAGATTTAAGCAGTGAAAAAATTAAATCCACATCCCAGAAAAATTCATGTTTAGGGACTGGAGGTCGTTTTAATCTCATGGCTTTGAGGATCCTACAAACTAAAGGATGTTTACCGACCGAAACATTATTAATCAAGTTATGCCTAGCAGAAATAGCAGAACGATGAACATTGATAGTTCTATAAGCTAAACCTAGGTCAAAAAGGTGAGATAAATAATTAATAATGTCAGTTAAATCCGAAGAAAGGGGATCCAGATTCCTTTGCAAGCACCAGCTAGACCATTTAGACCAAGCAGCAAAGTAGCATCTACGAGTACCTGGGGCCCAAGATTCCTGAATGAGGGATCTTGCTCCGGCCAAAAGGCATCGGAGAGCCCAGGGTCCCCTGATATCGTCCATGCTATTAGGAGAAGAGAACCTTGAAGGGCTAGATCGTGATAATTGCCTTCCGGATCTGTGAGAAGATGAGGAAGACAAGGCAGAAGAATCGGGAGATCGATGGACATCTCCAAAAGGGATGGATACCATGACTGTGTCGGCCAAAAGGGGGTCACAATCATTAGGCGAAGGAGATCCCTGCGGACAATTGAAATTGTCCTCGGAATCATCGAAAAGGGAGGGAACGCGTAAACCCCCTGACACGGCCATGGATGGAGAAAAGCATCTATGGCCGCTGCTTCTGGGTCTGGGCGCCAGCTGAAATAAGGAAGGATCTGAAAATTGGTCCTGGATGCAAAAAGATCCAAACAAAAGGGACCCCTGAGAGATTGGAGACAGAGAAAAAGACTCCTGTCCAATTTCCAATCGCTGAAATCTGTCAAATGACGAGATCCCCAATCCACGACCGAATTCGATTGTCCCGGAATATATTCTGCTCTGACTGAAATGTTCCTGTCCAAACAAAGATGAATAAAATCCTTGGTGATGTTGGACAGGTCCCTGGACTTGGTGCCTCCCAAACGATTGAGATACTGCCCCGCAGAAATATTGTCCATACGTAGCAGAATAGAGACTGGAGAAAAAGACTTTGCAAAACTCTTGACTGCAAACGAGCCAGCCAATAATTCTAAACAATTTATATGAAAACGTTTCTCCTCCAGAGTCCACTTGCCACCTGTGATGGAAGGACCGCAGCGAGTTCCCCAGCCTAAGTTCTTCTTTCGCTTCTGGAGGAATGGGAATCAAATGAGCATAGGAAAAACCTTTTCTTAAATGAAGAATCTTCAATCTTTGAAGTTCGCGATAATGGAGAGGGGCAGGAAATATAGCCTGAATAGAGGATGAAACCCTACTATCCTGGCTATAGTTCTGATGGGAACTGACTCTTTGGATAAGGTTTTGGAAATGTCTTTCTTATATTCTTCACTTTGTCTAAAGGGAGACTCAAAGTGGAAAGGGTTGTATCTATTTTGAAACCTAGGAAAATTAAAGATTTGGTAGGAGCTAAAACTGATTTCTGTTTGTTTACTATGAAACCTAGAGATTCTAAAAGGGAGATTGTGGAAGACAGATGTTTTTGGAGTGAGAGAAAATTCTGGTCCATAATGAGGATGTCGTCTAAATAAATGATAAGACGAACACCTCGAAGTCTTAACCAAGCTATCACAGGTTTGAGTAATTTTGTGAATATCCAAGGAGCCGAGGATAGGCCGAAGGGAATACAAGTGAAATTCCAAAATTGATCTTCCCAGCGGAAAGTTAAAAATTTCCAGTGCTCCTGAGCGATTGGCACGGTCAAATAAGCGTCTGTGAGATCTAAACGGACTAGCCAATCGTTTTCTCTTAGGCATTCTCTTAATAAATGAATGCTCTCCATCTTGAAATGGTGGTAAACAACATAAGCATTTAAGGATTTCAGATTTATGACCGGCCTGAATTGGTTGTTTTTCTTTTTGACAAGAAAAAGATTGCTTAAATAAAAATTTTGAGGATGAGGGACCGGAAGGATAGCTTTTTTGGAGAAAAGGGAGGAAATTTAGTTTTGAACCAGAATTTTGTCTTTTTGGGAAAAATGAATTGGTTGTGGAAATTTTATTTGAATAGGAAGGGAAATAAACTCTATGTAAATTCCTGACACCGCTTGAAGAACCCAAGGGTCGGAAGTGATTGATGTCCAATTTTGGGCAAACAAAGCAATTCTGCCACCAATTTTGTTTTGGGAAAAAAGGATTTGAGAAGGAACCAATAATCTTACCTGGAGCTTGTCTTGCTCTTGATCTACCCCTGAAGCCTCTTTGGTTCCAAGGGCGTCCCCTTGTTGGGAAGAAGGTTGCTGAGGTAGAAGGTTCTTGGAAACCTCTGTTGAATTGAGGCTGATATTGGGAAGGATAATAGGGTTGATGGGATTGGTTATAATGAGACCTGGATAGGAATGGTTGACGGCCGGGAAAGCGGCCTCTGCCTCTCCCGGCCCTGTCAGAGAAACCCTGATTTGGGTAGAAAATCTTTTTTACAGAGGTTTTAACCTTGCTGAGGTTTGAAAAAGTATTCACATATTGATTAAGCTCTTTTAAATAAGAGTCACCAAATAACAACCCATTATCATCTGGGGGAATCTCATTGGAATTAAAATCTGATATTTTTGGATCAATCTTTCGTAATATATTACGACGTCTCTCTAACGTCATGGCAACATTTGTGTTACCTATAAAACATAAAAGCCTTTGGACCCACTCTCTGACAACATATGGGTCAAGGGGGGAGTCTTCTGCAACACCCTGTTCTGCTAATTCAAATAACTTGGTCAGAGGACCTGTGGAATCTAACAATTTCTCCTGACATATTTTCCAGGAACGGTCAATCCCTTTTTTAACTTTATAACCTGGGGCCCCAATAAACTTGAGGATTTTAGGATCCACCTCAGGGGTAATTGATGCATTTTTTGTGAGCAAGGGGCGAGGGCATTCTGCCCTCATTTTATTACGGGACTGCTTCTTTAAGGGTTTTCTTAATTGGAAATCAATAAATTTTGCTACCATGATAGAGGGGCACCATTCCGCAGAGCGGGGATGGTGAAGCTCGTCAGGATTAAATCTTGGATTACCCAGACAATCCGTGAATTCAGACTCCTCCTCAATAAAATCTCTTAATTTCTTATGCATCTTTTTATGTTTTTTAGTAGCAGGGGTATAATCTAAGTTTTCTGAGTCTTCATAAATAGAATCTGAGTTAATATCAGTATAACTACAATCCTCAGAATTATTATAAACAGAAGATGATTTTTCAACATATTGTATATTCTCTTTTAACTTTGGACTTACAGTATTATCTCCCATTTGGACACCCCTGGGATTTAGGGTTCTATAGGCAGCAGTTTTTGTTCCCTTGCTGCAAGGAATTGTGGTGTCAGATAAGCGCTGACGAGACTTTGCGACAAGTTTTTTACTTGTAATTACAGATAAAGAGGGATTTTTTCTCTTTAAACACTTTTTTGTTTCTTGAATGCCCATTAAAGAAGACATTTTATTAAAAAGATTATTCATTGAGGAGTCAATCATTGTCTGCACAGTTTGTGCTGTTAAAGGAGGAGAACCCTCTGCATTTTCAGACATTTTCAAATATAATTTTTTTTTATAAATTATAAATACTAAAAGTTGGTAGTTTTCTTTAAAAACTTAACTATAAATAATTTCTTGCGTAAGATATAATAATAATAAGTAACTTTGAATTAATCTAATAATGAAGTTTAACAGTTAAATATATATAAACAGTTCGTTTGTTAAAACTTATTTTAAAACTAAAGTTAACCAGAAGATGGCAACCTAACACAGTTAATTTATCTTCTAATATACAATTTGTATTGAGAAGCAGTGGCAACAAATGTTACCGGTCTGAGGAGAAATTAGCTGAGACTGACAGGAAAGTCACTTCAGCAATGAGAGGGCGGGAATAGGAAGTCCAGCCCACAAAATGGCGACCGGAGCACTCAGCAGAGGAAATGGAGAGGAGAGGAGCTAAATACTATTGAATAAAAATGGATTAAAATGAGGTAATGAAACAAGGGGGGTGCAAATAAGGAAAACAGGATAGGAAAGAACCTGAAAGGTTATAAAATGATAGCAAATGGCCAAGGGAAAAAATTACCAAAAAATGGAGGCAAAAGGAAATTTAAATGGAGAAAGCTAAAAGCTGTATAAATAAAGCAGGATTAATAAACCAACAGTTCTTAATATATAAAGGAAAAAATTATTAAACATAAAATAGCATACAGGATAAAAATTTTAATCTTTATTGGAGACAAAATTATTTGAATACTTATCTCTGGCTGAGCAGCAAAAAGAAAGAGGAGGATTGGCTGCTTATTGGACAGTTTATGGACACTATTCCTTCTCTGATTGGTCACTTTTTTCTTGGAGTTATAAGTTAGCTCTCTCTTTAGCTACTTATTGTGGTTATCTGTTTTCTATGCTGTTTTAATATGTTATGTTATGTCATTCTGTTACTTTTAAAAGCTGCATTGAGTAGTAAAGAAAGAGAATGCAAAAAAAATAGGAGTCTCTGGTCTTGTAATAAAATTGGAAAGTTTTTTTTATTTTATATATTTTGAGTTTCTTGTTCTTTTAAAGGGACACTGAACCCAATTTGTTTTCTTTCGTGATTCAGATAGAGCATGAAATTTTAAGCAACTTTCTAATTTACTCCTTTTATCAAATTTTCTTCATTCTTTTGGTATCTTTATTTGAAATGCAAGAATGTAAGTTTAGATGCCAGCCCGTTTTTGGTGAACAACCTGGGTTGTCCTTGCTGATTCGTGGATAAATGTATCCACCAATAAAAAAGTGCTATCCAGAGGTCTGAACCAAAAAAAGCTTAGATGCTTTCTTTTTCAAATAAAGATATTAAGAGAACAAAGAAAAATTGATAATAGGAGTAATTTAGGAAGTTGCTTAAAATTGCATGCTCTATCTGAATAACGAAAGAAAAAATTTATCATAGTACAATTCTGTAATCTAATTTTTTAAATATTTTCTGCACTAATGTATGAAGGCATAAAAACCTTTAAAACATATTTTAGAACTATAAACATGCATTTTTCAAGTCATGATTGTTTGACCAGCAATAATAAAATGTAGACATTTACAACTGCTTCTCTTTCACTAATCTTTCAGCCTTATAATGATTTATTCAAGCATATAATTGCTTTTCATGTTACGTTACCTTGTTGAAGTGTGTGACAAACCATAGGTTGTTTCAGTAAAACAAAAATGCCATGGTATTTAAAGAAAAAGAGATGATTGCAAAACACTTTGACAGAAAGACAATTTACTTAGCCTGAGTACAAATTCCTGGAGGCCGTGTTAATCTCACAATATACTTTTCAGGAAAATCTTTGTGGATTGTCAGGGATTTGATGTTATCTGGCAAGTGATAACTAGAGGAGAAATTTCAAAGCTACTGAGGTTGAAATCTACTTTTTACAACAATGATGATGTCAGACAGAGAGTCAGGCTTGTCTTTAGGTATGTAGATGACATTAAATGGACATGAAACCTATTTTTTTATTTTATTTAGATAGGTCATGCAATTTTAAATAGCTGTTCAATTTAATTATGTTATCTAATTTGCTTAATTCTCTTGCTATTTTTGTTGAAAAACATACCTAAGTAGGTTTAGGCGCAACAAAGCACTATTGGGAATTAGTTTCAGATTGGTGACTGCACATGTCTTTTGTCATTCACACAGCCATTGTGTTTAGCTGGTTCCCAGTAGTGCATTGTTGCTCTTTCAACAATGTATACCAAGAGAAAAAAAAGCAAATTAAATAATAGCATGTGATTTTAAATACCTTCCCAATTTACTTCTACGTCTAATTTTTGAAAGAAACATTTTGGGTTTTGTATCTCTTTAACCCCTTAACGACCAAGGACGTACGCCACACGTCCTCAAAAAAAAGTCAGTTAATGACCGAGGACGTGTGGCGTACGTCCTTGGTCTGGAAAGCAGCTGGAAGCGATCCTGCTCGCTTCCAGCTGCTTTCCGGTTATTGCAGTGATGCCTCGATATGGAGGCATCCTGCAATAACCCCCCTTGGCCATCCGATGCAGAGAGAGCCACTCTGTGGCCCTCTCTGCACCGGACATCGATGGCCGGTATCGTTGGTGGGTGGGAGCTTACGTGGGAGGCGGGTGGCGGCCATCGGTGCGCTATGTGGAGTGGAGGGGGGCGGGATCGGGGGGGCGGGAGCTACGGGGGCGCGCACGGGAGCGCGCGCGTGCACGGGGGTGGTGGGCGGGCGCGTGCACGGGGCGGGAGCGGGTGGGAACCGCTACACTACAGAAAAAAAAAAGTTAAAAAGTAAAAAAAAAAAAAACTTAAATGCAATCTAAGGGTTTTGGAAGGGGTTGGGGGTTGGTCTCGGTGGGGGGGGGAAAGCTACACTACAGAAAAGGGAATTTTAAAAAAAAAAAGGCTCATTTTGTTACAAAACTGGGTACTGGCAGACAGCTGCCAGTACCCAAGATGGCGCCCATTATTGCAGAGGGGAAGGGTTAGAGAGCAGTATGGTGGGGGATCAGTGAGGTTGGGGTCTAAGGGGGGATCCTACACATCAGCATATGTAAATATGCTTTTTTTTTTTAAAAAAAAAGGGCCAAATACCTTTTATTTTAGTACTGGCAGAGTTTCTGCCAGTACTTAAGATGGCGGGGACAATTGTGGGGTGGGGGAGGGAAGAGAGCTGTTTGGGAGGGATCAGGGGGTCTGATGTTTCAGGTGGGAGGCTGAGCTCTACACTAAAGCTAAAATTAACCCTGCAAGCTCCCTACAAGCTACATAATTAACCCCTTCACTGCTAGCCATAATACACGTGTGATGCGCAGCGGCATTTAGAGGCCTTCTAATTACCAAAAAGCAATGCCAAAGCCATATATGTCTGCTATTTCTGAACAAAGGGGATCCCAGAGAAGCATTTACAACCATTTGTGCCATAATTGCAGAAGGTGTTTGTAAATAATTTCAGTGAGAAACCTAAAATTGAGAAAAAATTAACGTTTCTTTTAATTTGATCGCATTTAGCGGTGAAATGGTGGCATGAAATATACCAAAATTGGCCTAGATCAATACTTGGGGTTGTCTACTACACTACACTAAAGCTAAAACTACCCCAAAAAGCTCCCTACATGCTCCCTAATTAACCCCTTCACTGCTGGGCATAATACACGTGTGGTGCGCAGTGGCATTTAGCGGCCTTCTAATTACCAAAAAGCAACACCAAAGTCATATATGTCTGCTATTTCTGAACAAAGGGGATCCCAGAGAAGAATTTACAACCATTTATGCCATAATTGCACAAGCTGTTTGTAAATAATTTAAGTTAGAAACCAAAAGTTTGTGAAAAAATTTGTGAAAAGTGAACAATTTTTTCTATTTGATTGCATTTGGCGGTGAAATGGTGGCATGAAATATACCAAAATGGGCCTAGATCAATACTTTGGGTTGTCTACTAAAAAAAAATATATACATGTCAATGGATATTCAGAGATTCCTGAAAGATATCAGTGCTCTAATGTAACTATCGCTAATTTTGAAAAGAAATGGTTTGGAAATAGCAAAGTGCTACTTGTATTTATGGCCCTATAGTTTACAAAAAAAGCAAAGAACATGTAAACATTGGGTATTTCTAAACTCAGGACAAAATTTAGAAACTATTTAGCATGGGTGTTTTTTGGTGGTTGTAGATGTGTAACAGATTTTGGGGGTCAAAGTTAGAAAAAGTGTGTTTTTTTCCATTTTTTCCTCATATTTTATAATTTTTTTTATAGTAAATTATAAGATATGATGAAAATAATGGTATCTTTAGAAAGTCCATTTAATGGCGAGAAAAACGGTATATAATATGTGTGGGTACAGTAAATGAGTAAGAGGAAAATTACAGCTAAACACAAACACCTCAAAAATGTAAAAATAGCCTTGGTCCCAAACGGACAGAAAATGGAAAAGTGATGTGGTCATTAAGGGGTTAAAGGGAAAATTGACCCAGTGCACCTCACAGAAAACATGATTGGTTGTATGATATGAGGTAGAGATGAAAACTTTCAAACTACATTATCTTTTAAGATACTCAAATTAATTATTATTTGTAACTACTATCAATAAGCTAGATGATATTATTGTCATATGTTAAGGAATTTTTATATATGATAATGATTTCATCTAGATCTATATATTTTTTTCAAGCAATATAAAAAAAATGTATCAACCTGCAGAGAACCTGTCTACTTGCAATCACCATTTGCAATTGCGACTTGAGGCTAGATTACGCTTTGAGCGCTATTTACCGATACCGCTCGAGCATAAACTTCACTAGACGGAGGCATTTTTTTGCATGCGTCAGGTAGCGCACATATTACAAGTAAAATTTTTGAGTGAGAGTGAAACCTGATGCGTGCTAACCAAATATTCGACCAATATTCTCCCAAAGTCAATAGAGAGCGCAGAAAAAAAAAACTAACATTAACAGTATCAGATATATATAGAAATATATATTTAATAATTAAAAACACATTGTTTTCTATGTGAAGAACATAGGAATGTAAAATATGCATAACACTCATCGGGTTTCGCTATTTAAGTCTGTGATCGGGCTAGCGCACATAAAGAATTGCTAATTTCAAAGCGCGTTATTGAAATATTAAATATTAAATGTTAAAAAATATTTATAAAAATCATTAAAAATTATTATACATACTTTAATATATATTTATATTATATGGATTATTTAGATTTTTGAGAGTATGTATAATATTTTTTAAAAATTTTAATTAATATTTTTGAATTTTACATATTTAATATTTTAATAACATCCGTTGAAGTTAGCCATTCTTCATGTGCGCTAACTTGATCACGTTACACCTAAATCACCATTTGACAATTTGATAATTTTATTAATATAAATATATGGTATGCATACTGTATATTTATTTATATAAATATATATATCTACATACAGTATATATATATATATATATATATATATATATATATATTTTTTTTTTAACTTTATTAATATAACTATATGGTATATATACTGTATATATATTTATATTAATATATGTATCTATATATATCTATATATATATATTATTTTTTGCTAACTTTTTTGTAGCAGTCGATATTTTTACAATATCCCTAGATGAACTCATATTGGCTGATACCCTTACATAGCTATTATAGCTTTTGTATATTTTATCTTTTGAGCAGTTTAAGATGCATAAATACTAAATGGCACATACATTTTTAATGCTAAAACAGAAACTGTACGCAGAATGTAGTTGGAATCTATTCAACACATCAATTAAATAATAAAGAGATTTTTGAAAGAATTGAATGTGTAGCTCTTCAAAAGAAAATATATTGTGATTATATGAATAGAAAGAATAAACCAAGGTAAAAATGCACTTCTTTAGTAAACTCTTATTCATCTGAACGATAAAATGTCAGGTGATGGTATTTCAACTTGCCTAATTAGCCAGTAATTTCTTATAAACATTTTAGAATTCCATGAACAAGTCTCTGGGGTATCCAAAGGAAACAATCTTATATCCTCCATAAATCATTCTTAAAATGCCATTAAGATTTGTCTAAACATACAAAGGTTGGAAACAAACAATGTTATGCTTTTGAAATTAATCTAAATGCTACTGGCCTATATTTTGTCATCAGATTTTTTTTGCATGCATATATATATATATATATATATATATATATATATAAATATAAAACGACACACTCAATAAAATCTTCTATATCTTGCATCGAAACAATATGATAGAGGTAGAAAATAAATAGAGAATTTAAAGAATTCTAACAGATTTTTGCATGGGTTTTGTACTTTTCAAATGCAACAGCCTTGATTTCTAAAAACAAGCTTTAATTTGTTTGAGCAACATATATTGCATATTTGCATTGCTTTTCTTTGTATGCATGTTCAGTTTTCTTATTAAAGAGACTTGGTACCCAGTCTAAAAAACAATGGCCTAGATTACGAGTTGTGCGTTAGGCTTAAAAAGCAGCGTTGCCGGACCCAACGCTGCTTTTTAACGCCTGCTGGTATTACGAGTCTTGCAGGTACAGGTGTACCGCTCACTTTTTTGGCCAGACTCGGAAATACCGCAAATCCACTTACGTCAATTGCGTATCATATATTTTCAATGGGACTTGCATAGTATTACGAGTCTGACCAAAAGTGAGCGGTACACCCTCTCCTGTCAAGCCTGGTACCACATTTAAAAGTCAGTAGTTAAGAGTTTTACACTACAACGCCGTAGCATAAAACTCTTAACTAAAGTGCTAAAAAGTACACTAACACCCATAAACTACCTATTAACCCCTAAACCGAGGCCCCCCACATTGCAAACACTAAAATAAATATTTTAACCTCTAATCTGCCTAACCGGACATCGCCGCCACTATAATAAATATATTAACCCCTAAACCGCCGCACTCCGGCATCGCAAACACTAGTTAAATATTATTAACCCCTACTCTGCCATCCCTAACATTGCCGCCACCTACCTACATTTATTAAACCCTAATCTGCCACCCCCAACGTCGCCGCCACTATATTAAATGTATTAACCCCTAAACCTAAGTCTAAGCCTAACCCTAACCCCCCCAACTTAAATATAATTACAATAAATCTAAATAAAATTACTACAATTAACTAAATAATTCCTATTTAAAACTAAATACTTACCTATAAAATAAACCCTAAGCTAGCTACAATATAACTAATAGTTACATTGTATCTAGCTTAGGGTTTATTTTTATTTTACAGGCAACTTTGTATTTATTTTAACTAAGTAGAATTATAGTTATTAACTACTTAATAACTACCTAGTTAAAATAAAGACAAATTTACCTGTAAAATAAAACCTAACCTAAGTTACAATTACACCTAACACTACACTATAATTAAATAAATTAACTAAATTTACGAAAAAAAACAACACTAAATTACAGAAAATAATAAAGAAATTATAAGATTTTTAAACTAATTACACCTAATCTAATCCCCCTAACAAAATAAAAAGCCCCCCAAAATAAAAAAAGCCCTACCCTACACTAAATTACAAATAGCCCTTAAAAGGGCCTTTTGCGGGGCATTGACCCAAAGTAATCAGCTCTTTTACCTGTAAAAAAAAGTACAAATACCCCCCCAACATTAAAACCCACCACCCACACAACCAATCCTACTCTAAAACCCACCCAATCCCCACTTAAAAAAAACCAACACTAACCCCCTGAAGATCACCTTACCGGGAGACGTCTTCACCCAACCGGGCTCTGAAATCCTCAACGAAGCCGGGAGAAGTCTTCATCCAACCGGGCAGAAGTGGTCCTCCAGACGGGCAGAAGTCTTCATCCAGACGGCATCTTCTATCTTCATCCATCTGGCGTGGAGCGGGTCCATCTTCAAGACATCCGATGCGGAGCATCCTCTTCTATCCACGGCCGACGACTGAATGAAGGTTCCTTTAAATGACGTCATCCAAATGGCGTCCCTTCAATTCCGTTTGGCTGATAGAATTCTATCAGCCAATCGGAATTAAGGTAGAAAAAATCCTATTGGATGATCCAATCAGCCAATAGTATTGAGCTGGCATTCTATTGGCTATTCCAATCAGCCAATAGAATGCCAGTTTAATCCTATTGGCTCATTGCATCAACCAATAGGATTAGTTATATTGTATATATAGTAGCTAGTTATATTGTAGCTATCTTAGGGTTTATTTTATAGGTTAGTATTTAGTTTTAAATAGGAATTACTTAGTTAATGATAGTAATTTTATTTAGATTTATTTAAATTATATTTAAGTTAGGGGGGGTTAGGGTTAGACTTAGGTTTAGGGGTTAATATGTATATTATAGTGGCAGCGACATTGGGGGCGGGAGATTAGGGGTTAATAAGTGTAGTTAGGTTGTGGCGACATTGGGGGCGGGAGATTAGGGGTTAATAAATATAATGTAGGTGTCAGCGATGTTGGGGGCAACAGATTAGGGGTTCATAAGTATAATGTAGGTGGCGGCTGTGTCCGGAGCGACAGTTTAGGGGTTAATATTATAATGTAGGTGTCAGCGATGTCAGGGGTGGCAGATTAGGGGTTAATAAGTGTAAGATTAGGGGTGTTTAGACTTGGGGTTCATGTTAGGGTGTTAGGTGTAGACATAAATGTATTTCCCAATAGGAATCAATGGGGCTGCGTTAGGAGCTAAACGCTGCTTTTTTGCAGGTGTTAGGTTTTTTTTCAGCCGGCTCTCCCCGTCGATGCAACCCAGGTCTGAACCAAAAATGGGCCAGCTCTTAAACATACATTTCTGCTTTTCAAATAAAGATACCAAGAGAAGGACAAAAAATTGATAATAGAAGTAAATTAGAAAGTTGCTTAAAATGGCATGCTCTATCTGATTTAAAAAAAGAAAAAAATGCGTTTACTATCCCTTTAAAGGGACATGAAACCCAATTTTTTATTGTTAAAACAGAGCATACAAATTTAAACAATTTTCCAATTTCCTTCCATAATCAAATTTGCTTCATTCCTGAGTCTGGAAAAAATAATAAAAATGAGGAGAAAACACAGAAGGTATTATGGGGCACACTTTAAATAAGAGATATCTCAAATGAGACATGGACCGAGAAGACAGCTTTAACTAATTTATGTTTAAAATGTAACTTTTATTAGTCAATATTTAAAATAAATACAAAACATACAGATGCATGTATTACACAATGGGATAATTTTGGAGTTGTTGGAAAATCAATTATACAAGTGTCAGTTTTGAAACAGTGGTCTTTATAGTGTGATTGAGACCATCTGTGATTATCATATGATTGTATGAGTACAAAAGGAGAATCAGTAAGGATCAATCCCTAGATAGAGAAATATATTCTATCCTACCACTACAATCATATTTAAATTTATATATATTTATCTGACTATGAGTCAGACTCCAAAGTATCCTCAATGTTAAACTTGTATGGTTTCATTAAAATAAATATCAGAATAATCCATAGCATACATAGAAATGAAAGATAAAGTATAAAAATGTGTTTCAGAGATGAACACAAAGAGGCCCATTTATCAAGCGCCGTATAGAGCTTGTGGGCCTGTGTTTCTGGCGAGTCTTCAGACCACTACTCCATAACCGTGTTTGCCTGCTCTGAGCAGGCGGACAGGAATCAATTCAGCCTGATCGAGTACGATTGGGTTGATTGACACCTCCCTGCTGGTGGCCCATTGGCCACGAGTCTGCAGGGGGCGGCGTGCAATTCTGAATATGGAGAACGTATTGCTCTCCGTATTCAGCGAGGTCTTGCGGACCTTATCCGCCCTGTCGGATCAGGTCTGCAAGACCTTTGATAAATAGGCCTCAAAGTGTCTTTAACACACGCTTCTCCTGTGTAGATTAGGGTTTAAAAATGTATACCTAAGTCAAGAGATTAGTTACGACTACATATAAGTGGTGGTGCATATGAAATATCCATATAGTCTAATTTATGGATTTTATATTAGTGCCTTAGATACTATAACCAGCTAGGTGAGGAGAAAAGCTAGTAGTTTGTTCCAAAGTTCACAAACATATGTCCCCGTTATGGAGATAGTATGGAATATATCTAGGCAAGATTCTATAGCGGGAAATGGATTAAATTTAGCCCCACATAAAAGAGACCAGTGCCAATTAAGGCCAACAAAATTAAGTTAAAAACTAATATCGACTAAGTAGATACAGGAAAAGCAATGCGAACACCTGACGTGCGTTTCGCCAACTGCTTTCTCAAAGGTGCGGAGCGTCCTCATCTGATCTCCATATTTATTGAGCCGTCAGCCAATCCGGAAAGGGGGTGTGATCCGGACATATGATTGCAACTGCCAATCGTATTGCGGCTGTAATGTCACGTACTCCCGTGACGTGTATGTGTACATTCCGTATGACAGAGGGTAGTCAGACACGGAATGACTGAGGCTTGTCATTATTAATTGTAGCAACTTTTCTTATACAATAGGCAATCATATAAGTGTTATAGCCATCTGTCTTTATAATCATATAGAAGATATAGCACCATCATTCGTATAATAGATTATGAAATTAAGCCACAAAGCCATACACATGTATTTTGATTTCCAAGTCAGTGAGTATAATATATAAAGTTGGAGAAGGTGTCACTGTTCCGATATTGTTAATAACAAATAGATGAACAGGGGAGAGACACAGAAAGGTAAAGCGTAGTAGCGCATTTGAATATTATTCATTAAGAGATGAAAGATACATTTGTGTACTTGGACAGAGGGAAACAAGGACAGTGCTCTTGGGAAAGTCCCTTAAAATAGAAGTAATTTATTCTTCTTATGAAGGAACTTTGGATTTATGAGGCACAGTTTGTTTTGTGTTTTTACCAATAATCATTATCATATCTGTAATATACATTGTTCGCTGGTTATTAGGTCTGCAGGATTATTTAGTTAAAATCTTTGTGTGATCTTTATGATAGATATTTGATACTCTGTGGCTGTCATTATTGGACCAGATCTTCAGTATATTGGGATCCTTCTATAGGAATGAACCAAAACTGAGTTGCTCATTCAGGCCTTTAGGAGCCATGGTCTGTAACCAAAAATTCCATTTTGTTTCTTCTCTGAGGAGCATAGTTTCTATGTTTCCTCCTCTTATGCCTGGTTTTACCTTATGTAAAATCCAACATTTTAAGTTTGCTTTTCCTCCATGTTTTTTAAGAAAATGTGTGGCTACCATTGTAATTTTCTTTCCTTGTCCAGGTCACTTTTGGCATTCCGTATATTTCTGAGATGCTCACCTAGTCTGGTTCTGAGCTCTCTGGTGGACATCCCAACATACCTCATCCCACAGCAGCATTCGATACAATAAATTATGTTCTTGGTACGACAGTTGTAAAAATCATTTATATACCTGATTCCTTTAGGGAACACTTCAATTTGTTTTACTGTACTAATGTATGTACAAAATCTACAGGTCCCACATGGATAGGTGCCTTTTAGGTTGTCTTTCCTTCTATTTACATATTTGATGAGATTACTTCTCACAATTTTGTCCCTTATTGTGGGTGCTCTTATCCATGTTACTGAGACTCTTTGGCCTATTTGTTTGGCAAGGTCATCATCCGTATGTAGTATATGAATATGTATGTTCAAAATTTTAGTAATTTCCTTATGAGCTTTGTTATATGTACCGTTAAATTTTAATTTCCTTTTCTGTATTCTCTTTTCTTTTTGGTACCAGAAGATCTGATCTTACCAGATGAGGATGCCCCGCGCCTTTGAGAAAGCAGTTGGCGAAACGCGTGCTTCTCCTGTATCTACTTAGTCAATATTAGTTTTTAACTTAATTTTGTTGGCCTTAATTGGCACTGGTCTCTTTTATGTGGAGTTAAATTTAATCCATTTCCCGCTATAGAATCTTGCCTAGATATATTCCATACTATCTCCATAACGGGGACATATGTTTGCGAACTTTGGAACAAACTACTAGCTTTTCTCCTCACCTAGCTGGTTATAGTATCTAAGGCACTAATATAAAATCCATAAATTAAACTATATGGATATTTCATATGCACCACCACTTATATGTAGTCGTAACTAATCTCTTGACTTAGGTATACATTTTTTAAAACCTAATCTACAGAAGAGAAGCATGTGTTAACGACACTTTGTGTTCATCTCTGGAACACATTTTTATACTTTCTCTTTCATTTCTATGTATGTTATGGATGATTCTGATATCATTTATTTTAATGAAACCATACAAGTTTAACTTTAAGGATACTTTGGAGTCTGACTCATAGTCAGATAAATATATATAAATTTAAATATGATTGTAGTGGTAGGATAGAATATATTTCTCTATCTAGGGATTGATCCTTACCGATTCTCCTTTTGTACTCATACAATCATATGATAATCACAGATGGTCTCAATCATACTATAAAGACCACTGTTTCAAAACTGACACTTGTATAATTGATTTTCCAACAACTCCAAAATTATCCCAATGTGTAATATATGTATCTGTATGTTTTGTATTTATTTTGACTAATAAAAGTAAAAAAAAATTTTTTGGGGGGGGTTAAAAAATTTATTTTATTGAGATTCTTAGTGCAATCATAACATATATGGTTTTGGAACAATACAACTGCAGAGAGTACAAAACAGTTGTATCCACCTTTGTCGGTCATAGTTTTAGTCTGCAGAAATAAACATATATGAATTCCTGAGTAATAAAGTCTTTGAGTATCTCATTTTCTTCTTAATAAACATAATATCGATAAAACAATGGTTAGTGCGATGGATCAAAATTGAACCAACTGATATAGGCAACAAGAACATACAGTATAACAACCATAAAGATAACATAGTTACATAGTCCAAATAATATTATTCTGATATAATTGGCTATCTGCAATTTGTCTGACACCTGCATCCTAGGCTTATTGGTGTACCTCAATGGGAAAAAAAAAGAAGAAGGGAATGTAAAAAAAACAGCTAGATGAAAGGTATGTATGTCTACAAAATCACTGCTCCTCTCCCCCCCCCCCTAGATTTGCACTGGTATTTATCCCATGCATCCCATATACTATAGTGAAGGTCTAATTTGTTCAGCCTCTTGAAGGCATATAACTCCATTTCTTTAATATATTCCATAATGGCCACAATCCTTGAACAAAGGGGCTGGTATGGTTGCTTCCAGTCTCTTGCTATAACCAGTTTAGTGGCTACTAAAATATATATTGTGAGAGATCTATCTGGTCTGCTAAGGTCAGGCGCCTCATGATGAAGAAGACCCAAGGCAGGAGTCATTGGTACATGAATGCCAAAGTCGCAGTGTCTGAAATGTCAGCCTCCACAGGCTCTTGATCTTAGGACATTCACACCATATATGTAATGGGGTACCCAAGTTTCCACAATCTCTCCAGCACAGAGGTGAGGACTTATAAAATTTATGAAATGTGGTGGGGACCAAATGCCATCTTACACATCTTACAGTAATTTTATAATACAGTTCCCATAATGTTGCACAGTGTAGAAGTTGTTTAGCTGCCACCAGCTCTCGAAACCACTCCTCCGGAGTAGTCTCTATATGGAGATCTCTGTTTAATCAGAGTTGGAGGTGTGGTTAAGATGCTATAATGAAAAGATAAGGAACCTGTGGTAGATCTTCCTAGTAGCCATCTGTTCTCCAAATTAGTAAGCTTTCTAACATTGCGCCCATCTAGCCCCCAGGAGGTAAGGAGGCTTGTTAAGTGAATATATTGGAAATGCAATGTCCAGGGGAGAGAGAACATTCTCTCAGCAGAAGAAAAATCAATTATTTTCCCGTCTCTATATAGGTCTGAAATGAGGAGGTCCGCTGCATCAGCCCACGCTGAAAGATGGGTCTCAGTGAGAGATATCAGGATATAAGGATCGTATGTATCTTAAATGCCGGGGAGGGATGTGGAGCGAGTTCAGGCAAATGCTTTTTTGAGTCCCAATGTACAAGCTTAGTTACAATTAATGGGTGATCAATATGTAAACCTGCTTGTAAGTGGGGCGGAATCCAAGGCAGGTCTCTCAAGGTAATACCTTTGGGTAGTAAGGATTGCTCTACCTCCTGCCAACGGAAACTGGCTGCCAGCATAGACCAGCGCATTAGCTGAGAGAGACGTGCAGCATCATAGTACATCAGTACGCTGGGGTAAGATAGACCTCCCCTATGTATTGGATTCTGTATCATTGTCATAGCAGTGCGAAGTCGCTCACCTCTCTAGACATATGTAGATATTATACTTTGTAACCTATTAAGGATGGTTCTGGGTATTGAAAGCAGGAGGCAGCGGAACAGGTATGTCAAGTTGGGTAGAAAGGCCATTTTTATCGCTGCGATTCTGCCAGTCCATGAAAGTTCTCTAAATTCCCAACCACCTAGTTACATTTTAAACATAAATTGGTTAAAGCTGTCCTCTCAGTCCATGTCTCATTTGAGGTAAGTCTCTTATTTAAAGTTTGCCCCATAATACCTTCTGTGTTTTCTCCTCCTTTTTATTATTTTTTCCTGAATAAGTATATTTGGGTATTAGGCACTGCCTATATAAGGATACTTAGGTTTACCCTTTTAGGATATTATAAGAGACCTAATAAATCCCACTTACCTCCTCTTTGAGAGTTCTTTTCACTAAATTATTCCTGAGCCTACCTAGGTATACCAATAGAACAAAGCAAGTCAATAATAGCAGTATATATACTGTATGTACTAGTCCTAAAGCTCGTGTACACGGGCCATTTTCTGCAGTGCAGCAGTCCCACCCACCCACTTGCAGGTGCCTCCGCGTCCCGCCACACTTGTTCCCTACCAGCCCCGCCACAGCCACCGCAGCTCCCGCGTACCATGCTTTCCACCACACGCTCCCGCCCACTGACTGATCCTTCCTTACGGCCAGTTATGTTTGTCCTTACACAGTCTCTACTGTGCATGACAGCTTTGGACAAACATACCTGGCCTTTTATATTATAGGATATATATATATATATATATATATATATATATGTGTGTGTGTATATGTATATGTGCATGTGTTTAAATAAATAAATATATATATATATATATATACACATACATACACATATACACACACATACATACATATTCATCATATTCACACTGAAATACTTTTATGAGCTGCTACCACCAGGACTAGTGGTACAAATCTATATAAAGCACAAACAGGGCCGCCATCAGGGGGTGACAGGGGTGACTCCTGTCAGGGGCCCAATGGGCCAGGGGGGCCCCATGAGGCAAGAACTAAAAAAAATTTGGCAGCCACCAGTGGGTACTACAGCAGAGTGCTAATTGAGCATGGGAAATGTTATTACAAGGAGTAAAGTATTAGCATTTGAGAGAATTTATGAGTGTGCACTAAACCACTATGCACAGTGTGTGACAGACTTGGCACTTTGTACAGTGTGTACCTGAGCCAGACGGCAGATCACTTTCATTTGCAGAGGAGGTAGGACTTACTTAGCAAATGTTTTTTATTTCTTTGTGCAATTTCGGATTGTAACTTCAGTGTGGTAGTTTTTGTATGGTGGGGCCAGGGGTCCATAAAAACACATTTTTTTTAGCAGCAGTGTATTTATGATTATTTGCAATGCTGTAGAAATTCTATATTTTAAACCATGCAGAAATGTTTCCCCCTCAATACACAAATGGTAGGTGACCTTTTGGCAGATATGCATTTTTTACATATATATATATATATATATATATATATATATATATTACATTCCAGTTTACTGCCCCTTTATGCAGGGACTTTCCAGATGCAAGGAGGCCTTTTATCTAAGATGTTTACATCTGCATAAAATGTTATACTCTCAGACTAAGATTTCTCAGTGTTTTAAATGAGACAGGTTAACTTAAAACTGTTCAGTTTACACTACAGCTGACTTAATTTTGAAATACATACCAACAAGCCTAAATCCTGCATTTAACCAGATCTAATGGTATGAGTACCACAGCTTATGGTTCCACCAAGACCATATAGAGTACAGCTGACAGATGGGAACATTTGAACACTATATTTGAAGTGGTGCTCATGGTTGGGGAAAATGGGGAAAAAACAAACATATGTCAACCTTTTAAAAGTACTTTTCTTCATCTAGCCATCTACCCAGATCATTAATGTACAATTTTGAATTCACAGAATTATTTTTGTTTGCACATTTACAAATATTATTCTTTAAAAAGTGATCTCTTAATTTCTGCAAATTTTTTTTATCATGCATGTCACACACTGATTTAGGGGATGCAAAGTGCATAAATGTTTCCTCCTGTGAGTGTTTCTGTGGGTGTCTGTGTTTATGTCTTTGTGCTTTGGTTTGTGTCTCTATGAGTGTGTATGTACTTTTTTTTCTGTGGGTCTCTCTGTGAGGGTGGGTGTGTATGTCTTTGTGCATTTTCTGTGGATGTCTGTGTGCATAGGTTTTTGAGATTTTTCTATGGTTGTCTCTGTGAGGGTGTGTGTATGCTTGTCTTTGTGTATTTTCTCTGGATGCCTCTGTGAGGGTGGGTGTGTATGTCTGTGTTTTCTGTGGATTTCTCTATGAGGGTATGTGTATGTATGTCTTTCTGTGTTTTATGTGGTTGTCTCTCTGTGTGTGTATGTCTTTGTGTGTTTTCTGGGGGTGTCTGTGTGTGTGTATGTCTTTGTGTGTTTTCTGAGGCTGTCTCTGTCCATGTTTCCTTGGGTGTATGTGCAAGTTTGAGTTTGTGTGTGTGTGTCCATTGTCTGTTCCTTTTTAGAACATTTTGACCTTACTACTGATTATTCACATCTTTCTACAGACTTTGAGACTAACAAGACCTTTCCGGAAGTCACCAATCCACCATTTAACCTTTAAATTATGGTTTAGGCAGTCCAGGGCCCTTCCTTTCAGCCACTGCATGCTGTTGTCATCATTTAGTTGGCATCTTCCTTTACAAAAAGATAATCAGAACTCCATATTTTGTTTTCTAAATCTCCTTTTTTTTTTTTTTACAAAACTGTACTTTACCTCATTACTTGTCAGGTCAATGTAAACAAGTGCTGAGTGCCTGTTTGGGTGTCTGTGTCTGAGTGTGTTTCTTTGCGTGTCTGCTTGAGTGTCTATATGTGAATCCTTATGTGTGAGTGTGTGTGTTTCAGTGTATCTGTGTGTTTGTATGTTACTACCTTTACAACATTTCCAAGTTTAAATAGACACTTAAGAATAAAGTGCATATACGTTTTAGTCGCTTGGTCAAAAATTGCACATGTCAAAGGAGGGGGGGGGAGGGGCCTGATCAATGGTTAAGTCAGTGGCCCCAAAAAAATTCTAGTGGCGGCCCTGAGCTCAAAGCTGTTTTATCTTTTTTGCCAGTCAAATAGTTCAGATATTAGACAAAGGGGACGATTTATCAAGGGCCGAATGGCCCCTATTGCCCCTGTTTCAGCGTGAGCCTTCAGGCTCGCTGGAAACAGCAGTTATGAAGCAGCGGTCTTAAGACATTTGATAAATCGGCCTCAAAGGCTAAACTTGAAATGTATTGCAGTGCTAAAATAACATGGCTGAGGAATGCATTGTGGTTACAATGATTCAGATAGAGCATACATTTTCAAGCAATGTTCCGATTTCCAATGTTCCGATTTCCAATGTTCCGATTTCCAATGTTGTTTCATTCTCCAGGTATCCTTTATTGAAGGAGCAGCAATGCATTACTGGGAGCTAGATGAACACAATTGATAAGCAAATGACAAGAGGTATATATGTGCAGCCACCAATCAGCAACTAGCTCCCAGATCCTCAGCCTACCTAGGTTTCCTTTTCAACAAAGGGTACCAATAGAACGGAGCAGATTAGATGATAAATGTAAACTGGAAAGATGTTTATAATTGAATGCTCTATTTTAATCATGAAAGAAAAATCTTGGGTTTCATTTCTTATAAAATTCATTAAACTGGTTTTCTTTATTTTGCAAGCTGCATTTATAGTTATATGTAATTATTTAACTATTCGTTTTTTACATTCATCTTCTATTTTTATAAAAATATGATATTTGTTTCTTGAGAACAAAATTTCAATGTATCTAACCAGAATAAAGCTTATTGTTTTTCTTTAATAAATTCCTCCAAATCAATCAGGGATTTCACCATTTCACAGTTACATAGTTTACATACAGATGTGTATCTGTCCATGAACCAAGTAAACATATTTTCATGAGGTTAAAAGAACAAACATTAACCCCTATATTTACACCTTTATGGAACTATCAGTGTCTGATATTTGTAAGAACTGGGTTATATCTATAAAAAGGTAAGGTTCAGATCTGGCTAAGTGTGAGTCCTGTGTTTTGAGTATTTTTTTTACAAAGGAACTTGTTACCTGATTACCAGTCTGTTTTGCATTTATAGGTTCTGTGTTTTGAGACGTTGAGCCATAACAAGTGATAGAGAAGTGTTAAACAAAAGGCAATCTTGTGTACTAGTGTTTATCTTGCCTCCTCTCAATGAATTTGCTACTTCCTGCCTTACATTTCTTTCACACTCCTCACACTCACTCCTTTGTCTCCACACATTATCATCTGACTCACTCATCTCTCTCCCTCTTTGAATGTCTCAATCACTCTGTTTCACTATCTGTCACAATCTCTTTCTCTGTCACAATCGTTCTCCATCTCTCACTGCCCAATCATGCACCTTTAAACTTCCAGTATCAATCTCTCCCTCTTTCTGTCCTCTCACTTTCACGCTTGCCTTCTCCTTTCACTCCTGCTCTAACACTCCAATTTATACCTGTTTTCTAAATATAGTAATTTTGAAAATGATTATAGTGTGTGTGCTGCAGGTTGTATATATGTTGTTTATGCCAAAACAAAATACTTTAATTTCTCTATTTGTAGTCCGAATTCATCTCAGTAACATGGTCTAATATAGTGTAAAACAATGTGTTAATTTTTTGATGATGTAGTGGTTTTCCATTGGATGATCATGTTCTTTTGTCTTGAAGGTAGTTACCCAAAAAGTTTGTAAACATGCCATTATGGTGAAGGTGAAGTAGGAAATCTCACCCTCAATACCCATGTTAATCAATCAGGAGCAAAAAACAATGTTGATGGCCTGGAATTTTTGTGTTCATAACTCAAGCAGTTTTCAAACGTATTCAAAGGCTATTCAAATAGATTGGAATAACTTTAGAGTTTAGAGTTTTGTCGGTAAAGACCCGCGTAGCTAACACAGCTTTTTTTCCTACCGCTGCTTCCAAACAACGCTGGTATTGAGAGTTGTCTGTGGGGCTGCGTTAGGCTCAAAAAAGGGTGCGTTGAGCCGAATATACCGCCACTTTAACCCTCAATACCAGCGTTACTTACGGTAGCGGTAAGCTGGAAAAACGTGCTCGTGCACGATTCCCCCATAGGAAACAATGGGGCAGTTTGGCCTGAAAAAAAACCTAACACCTGCAAAAAAGCAGCGTTAAGCTCCCAACGCAGCCCCATTGTTTCCTATGGGGAAACACTTTCTAAGTCTGCACCTAACACCCTAACATGAACCCCGAGTCTAAACACCCCTAACCTTACACTTATAAACCCCTAATCTGCCGCCCCTGCTATCGCTGACACCTGCATTATATTATTAACCCCTAATCTGCCACTCTGTACACCGCCGCAACCTACATTATCCCTATGTACCCCTAATCTGCTGCCCCTAACATCCCCGACACCTATATTATATTTATTAAACCCTAATCTGCCCCCCCCCAACGTCGCCGCTACCTTACCTACACTTATTAACCCCTAATCAGCCGACTGGAACTCGCTGCTACTCTAATAAATGTATTAACCCCTAAACCGCCGCACTCCCGCCTGGCAAACACTATAATAAATAGTATTAACCACTAATCTACCCTCCCTAACATTGCCGCCGCCACCACCAAACTTCAAGTATTAACCCCTAATCTGCCAACCGGACCTCGCCGCTACTCTAATAAATGTATTAACCCCTAAAGCTAAGTCTAACTCTAACACCCCCCTAACTTAAATATAATTTTAATCTAACGAAATAAATTAAATCTTATTAACTAAATTATTCCTATTTAAAACTAAATACTTACCTGTAAAATAAACCCTAATATATCTACAATATAACAAATAATTATATTGTAGCTATTTTAGGATTTATATTTATTTTACAGGCAACTTTGTATTTATTTTAACTAGGTACAATAGCTATTAAATAGTTATTAACTATTTAATAGCTACCTAGTTAAAATAATTACACAATTACCTGTAAAATAAATCCTAACCTAAGTTACAATTAAACCTAACTCTACACTATCAATAAATTAATTAAATAAATTACCTACAATTACATACAATTAAATAAACTAAACTAAATTACAAAAAACCCCCCACTAAATTACAAAAAATAAAAAAAGATTACAAGAATATTAGGCTAATTACACCTACTCTAAACCCCCCGAGCAGCCAATAGAATGCAAGCTCAATCTGATTGGCTGATTCAATCAGCCAATCAGATTTTTCCTACCTTAATTCCGATTGGCTGATAGAATCCTATCAGCCAATCAGAATTCGAGGGACGCCATATTGGATGACGTCATTTAAAGGAACCTTCATTCGCCGAGTAGGCATCGGTTGAAGAGGATGGATCCGCGTTGGCTGGAAGAAGATGGCTCCACTCCGGATGGATGAAGATAGAAGATGCCGCTTGGATGAAGACTTCTGCTGGTCTGGATGTCCTCTTCTGCCCCATCGGATGAAGACTTCGGCCCGGCTGGGTGAAGACGACTCAAGGTAGGGAGATCTTCAGGGGGGTAGTGTTAGGTTTATTTAAGGGGGGTTTGGGTTAGAGTAGGGGTATGTGGGTGGTGGGTTTTAATGTTGAGGGGGGTTGTATTTTTTTTTTACAGGCAAAAGAGCTGATTATTTTGGGGCATGCCCCGCAAAAAGCCCTTTTAAGGGCTGGTAATAGAGCTGGTTACTTTTTAATTTAGAATAGGGTAGGGACCTTTATTATTTTGGGGGGCTGTTTTTTATTAGGGGGCTTAGAGTAGGTGTAATTAGCCTAATATTCTTGTAATCTTTTTTTATTTTTTGTAATTTAGTGTTTGTTTGTTTTTGTAATTTAGTTTAGTTTATTTAATTGTATGTAATTGTAGGTAATTTATTTAATTAATTTATTGATAGTGTACTGTTAGGTTTAATTGTAACTTAGTTTAGGATTTATTTTACAGGTAATTTTGTAATTATTTAAACTAGCTAGCTATTAAATAGTTAATAACTATTTAATAGCTATTGTACCTAGTTAAAATAAATACAAAATTGCCTGTAAAATAAATATAAATCCTAAAATAGCTACAATATAATTATTCGTTATATTGTAGCTATATTAGGGTTTATTTTACAGGTAAGTATTTAGTTTTAAATAGGAATACTTTAGTTAATAAGATTTAATTTATTTTTTTAGATTAAAATTATATTTAACTTAGGGGGGTGTTAGGGTTAGGGTTAGATTTAGCTTTAGGGGTTAATACATTTATTAGAGTAGCGGCGAGGTCCGGTCGGCAGATTAGGGGTTAACACTTGTAGTTAGGTGGTGGCGACGTTGGGGGGGAGATTAGGGGTTAATAAATATTATGTAGGTGTCGGCGATGTTAGGGACAGCAGATTAGGGGTTCATAGGGATAATGTAGGTGGCGGCGATTTGCGGTCGGCAGATTAGGGGTTAAAAATATTTATTATAGTGGCAGCGATGTGGGGGGACCTCAGTTTAGGGGTACATAGGTAGTTTATGGGTGTTAGTGTACTTTAGAGCACTGTAGTTAAGAGCTTTATAAACCGGCGTTAGCCCATAAAGCTCTTAACTACTGACTTTTTTTGGCGGTAGGAGTCTTGTCGGTAGAGGGTCTACTGCTCACTTCAGCCAAGACTCTAAATACCAGCGTTAGGAAGATCCCATTGAGAAGATAGGATATGCAATTGGCGTAAGGGGATCTGCGGTATGGAAAAGTTGCGGCTTGAAAGTGAGCGTTAGACCCTTTCCTGCCTGACTCTAAATACCCCTTAACGCTGCTTTTGATGGCTAACGCAGAACTCTAAATCTAGGCGTTAGGTTGCATAATGGGGCTGCATGAACAATGCATCCAATTAAATTTCTTACTTGGACATATAGGTAGCAAAATGTTTGCTCTATTTTAGTTAGTATATAAATATACATCTCTCTGTTTTTAGCTGTATATCAAATATTAAAGTTAGCTACCAATGATTATTTGGTATGGACACCCCAAAACAAGTTTCTTTCACTAGTTGTTGCCACATTGTACAATCATACACATATTAAACACTTATTCCCCATTTATCGTGCTCTGGTTGGACAATGTTCCAAAGCAACCATTAGTAATTGCACAAGCAAAAGCATTTACAGTCCTGCCCCCTGCTCTTGTGAAACCAATCTCATGAAATCAAGGCTTGTTAATCATCGTGGTCAGATCAGTTCATGATGGTTTAACTCCTCTATCTCTAGGGTGGTGGAGAGGTTTAGACACATTTAGTGTGCACTGTTATCGGTTCTGAAGCTGCATCCAAAACTTTATAAATATGATTCCTGCATTTATTTGGGAAGAAAACCACTAAAATAGAATTACATCATTTTCAAGATGCTTTAAGCTTGGAAACAATTTCAGTGCGTCATCTTTCATTTTCTGATTTAGTTGAAACATAAATGAAAAATCCTTACAAATATATTCATGTATTTTTCACAGTCATTGAAAAAGCATAAAGGATGATTTATATTGCCCATCCCAGGAGGAAAATGCTTTATTTTTATGAAGTTCCTTGCACCATCTTTTCATTATGACATCTGTTTAATTCATGACAGTAATTCAGTGAATTCATTTTGATATATTTTTTCTTAATTATTACACTTCGTTGAGCAAAATGTGCATCATAAAATTGTTCTTTGCAATGACTATGGTCGTGACATAATGAGATGAAGGAACATACAAAACTAAAGCATCACATTTTTTGAGAGAATTACATCACAATGAGAATGATCTTTTTTTTTTCTTATAAATGTATCCTCTATTCTTTTATATAGCCATTATAGTGTGTGTAGTGTGTGCTTGCATATGTGTGTGTGTGTGTATATATATATATATATATATATATATACACATACACACACATACACACACATACACACACACATATATATATATATATATATATACATATATACACATGCATGTATACATATATATATATATATATATATATATATATATATATATATATATAAATAACCCTATAATCCTGAAAAAATGGATCAGCCAGGTGTGTAATCATAGTCATATATTTATTAGTGCAAGGAAACAAATTGCATCTGTTCATGATAGTGCCTTTTGAGACTATGAATAGGTGGTTATCACCGGTATAAACCAAAACAAGAAGTGGGCATACTTATATAGCAGCAATTAAATGGGGGTGTATAAAATATATATATATATATATATATATATATATATATATTATAAGAAGAGAAAACACAGAGGTGCCAACATGACCTAGTACCATCAAACAAGGGGATAAGCAGTAGATACATAAAGGTACTCACAAAGGGATAGCACCCAATGGTGCTAATGAGGCAGACTGGAATTTTGTAGTGGTCTATCTCACTATAAGCAGGCAGACTGGGCACTTGAACAGGAAGTTGTCACAGATGTATCACAAATGCCTGTATAACAATTAGAAAACAGAGCTACCATAGCCTAGTGCAGTAAGGACGGTCAGAGAGATGATAAATGGTAACACTTACAATATGTTGTGCACCTCCAGGTGCAATATAGGCAAACTGGGACCTCTCAGTCGCCCAGTAGACTGCGCTCTTGGCAAACTGGATCCACTCCAAGCTCCAAGAAACCAAAGAAAAAAATTCAGAAGTGCAACAAGTGTATCATAAAAACAAATCTTTATTAAAAACAGAGCAACGTGTCTCTCAGCCTCTCAGGGGCTGTTTTCTCAGGATATTCAATGTAACAATGAATGATACACTTGCTATATAACACATGTCCCAATCAATGATTGGTTAATTGAACAATCGCCAACATCTGTATATAAGATGACATTGCATGGGTTACCATGGTAGCCAGACATATACAACCAAATCTATGTAAACAATCAAATGATGACAATAGCATGGACTGCCATGGCAACCCAGCATCAACATTAAAAATATATAAACTATGTTTTGCAATTATACAAATATAAAATATAAACAAATGAGCCAAACTGAATAAGGTCATCAATATTAACACATTGAACATACACTCCTTTATACATATAGAGGTTTATGAACCAAAATAACAGTGTATATCTAAATTGAAAGTTCGTATACCACATCAACCCATCCTTCCCCCCAGTATATTAAGACTGACTCATTAATCTAACTACAGACATATACATAAATGCACGTACCTATAGGGGGATCAATGGCTAAACATAGCAATCTCCTGTTGGGATGTAAAATATATAGCCCACTATATGTGGTTTATGATGTACTCTAATCGTAACAGATAATATGGACCCTCCTTATAGAAGATTCGTAACTTTCAAATAGTTGTCTGCGATGAAATCGCCGCAATCACACTCAGCTACTGGGTCCCTCCCCCAACCGGGGGGTGTGTATCACAAAGCAGTGATGGTGGAACAGTTTCTCCTTATCCTTCTAAATTGGCTGTATGGCACATTGTTTTTCCAGCTCTGGTAGTGGTTACTCTCATAATGGACAATCCACAAAAAGAACAGCACCATCCAAAGATAAGTTAAAAGTGTATCTTTATTGGGACATCTCTAAACACAGCACAAAACACGACGTTTCGGTCAGATGACCTTAATCATGTGATTAAAAACAAGACCTATAACCACTCCTTATATACCCACCTTGGGGGAGGTGATAATTACCTATACAGGTGAATTTTATACATTCTATTTCAACATTGAACTCTTTAGCACCCTCTAGTGGTAAAACAAGGTCATTTATCATTCTTACATATTACTTGGCAAACTCACAGAAAAAAAAAACAGAAAAAAAGGGATGACAGTATATATATATACATACATAATTACTTATAACATTTCAATAGATATATGAAAAAATGCAAAACCCCTGAGGAAAGATATGATAATATCCCACACATATATGATTAAAATAAATGGTTTCAACCACATAGCCAGTATGTTGACAGAAATGAATAAATCTCAAGTGGAACTAGCTCACATTGTAATGTTCCAATCTATCTCTTTATTCATTCCGTATTCTCTCTACTTTTTAATAATTTTTGTCTATTCCCCCCTCTTCTTGGTCTCTTAACTTGCTCAATTATCTGAAATCTCAATTGAGAAATATTATGTCCTGCAGTCAAAAAATGATTGGCAACAGGGGCTTCTTTAATGCCACACCGTATGTTAGATTTATGTTCATTTATTCTATCTCTTATTCTCCTAGTCGACTCTCCTATGTAAATTTTGGAACAAGGACATTTAATTAAATAGATTATATAATCAGAGTTGCAAGTAAAGAAGCCTGGTATTTTATATTTCCTTCCATTAAGAGGGTGAAGAAAGCTATCCCCTCTAATGATATTATTACAATTACAGCAATTGAGACAGGGGAAACACCCTAACTTGGGAGTAGATAACACTGTTTGAACTTGTTTCTTTTTTGGACCTATATCTGCTTTTATTAATGAATCTTTAATATTTTTACATCGCCTGTATGCAGGCATAGGTAACTGTTGGAAATCAATAACATTAGGATTCAAATCTTTGATGGTGGACCAATGTTTCTTAATAATGTTATTGATCTTATTACTTAAAGGGTTAAATCTAGATATGAAAATCATACGTTTATTTTTATTCTTCTCTTGTCTCTTGTCTAAATTATATTCTCCATTAAGAATAGTTTGTCTGGGAATATTTTCTACTTCTTTAATATGGCGTTCAATCAAGGGCTTTGGATAACCCCTCTGTAGAAACAGATTACCCATTTCTCTAAGTCTATTGTGAGCTAGCTGATCATCTGAAACAATTTTTTTAACTCTTAAGAGCTGACTCTTGGGAAGACTGTTAATAAGAGGTGGATAGTGTGCACTTTCATATTTCAATAGGTTGTTCCTATCACTTTCTTTCCTAAATAAATCAACCTTTAGTTCTCTACCATTCTTTTGAATAGTAGTATCCAAAAAATCTATAGAAACCTCACTACATACCAATTTAAGTTTAATGTGTCTAGTTGAAATATTGAGGTCATCTACAAAGGACTGCAGTGAGCCAATGTCACCCCCCCATATGCCAAAAATATCGTCTATATATCTATACCAATATAATCAATATTTTTGGAATGCTTTCTGAGTGTATACAAACCTCTCTTCATAAGTATTCATAAAGACATTGGCATATGTGGGGGCGACATTGGACCCCATTGCAGTCCCCTGGCATTGAATGTAAAAAGTATCCTGAAAAAGAAAATAATTGTGGTATAAAATTAACTGTAGTAGCTCAAGAATAAAATGACATTGAGAATTAGAGAATTTACCACTAGACATAATGGTTTGTTTCATAGCACCCATCCCACTCTCATGTGTGATTGATGTATACAATGATGTTACATCTAATGAGAATAAGATAAATTTGTCACTTTGTAATTCTAAGGAATCTAACTTTGTTAAAAAATCCCCAGTATCCCTAATGTAAGACATAGATTGAGTAGCAAACGGTCTTAGTACTCTGTCAAGATATTTAGATACATTAGATAGAATAGAATCTGTGCTGGCTACTATGGGGGCGTCCAGGTGGAGCACAACTATCTTTGTGTATTTTGGGCAGTGTGTAAAGGACTGGTATAGAGAATGAATCAGGTATTAAATACTTCTGTTCTTTTACAGAAATAAGTCCATTACACACTGCCCTATTCACACAGTTAACAAGACATTTCTTAATCCCAAAAGATGGATCAGTATTCAAAACCTTATATACATTCTGGTCTGAAAGTTGTTTCTCAATTTCTTGTATATAGTATGTTTTATCTAGGATGACAGTTGCGCCACCCTTGTCGGCCTGTTTACAAATAATATCTTTATTCTCCTTTAATTTAGACAGGGCAAGCCATTCAGCCTTAGAGAAATTCTTATGCCTATTAGATGTTATAGATATACGATTTTTCTCTTTCAATATATTGATATCCCTTAACACTAGCTGTATAAATGTTTCAATGCTATTGTTATAGACATTAGGTGTAAAAGAACTTTTGTTTTTAAGATCTAAAGTGTTTAAAGATAAGGGATTTTCATCATGCAGCAAATGGGGTGCTAAAGAGTTCAATGTTGAAATAGAATGTATAAAATTCACCTGTATAGGTAATTATCACCTCCCCCAAGGTGGGTATATAAGGAGTGGTTATAGGTCTTGTTTTTAATCACATGATTAAGGTCATCTGACCGAAACGTTGTGTTTTGTGCTGTGTTTGGAGATGTCCCAATAAAGATACACTTTTAACTTATCTTTGGATGGTGCTGTTCATTTTGTGGATTGGACATTATTGGAGGTCATTGGCAGGACCTGGGTACGTGCACCTCCCTGCAGATTGATGCTGTTTTCATTCTTCCATATATTTGATATATTGACTGCCTTGAATTACGTGCATCACTGCTGCTGTGTTATATTACAAGCATAATGGAATTAAATGGGACTGAACCTCTAAGCAAAACGTTTACTTACAGTGACTTGGAAGCCTCACGGATTACTACCCTGGTGCGGGGTTCAAGAACTTTTTTACAAACCCCACCGGTTGAAAATTCATCCAGAGAATATGAAAGAATATCCAAAAAGAATCTAGCCTATGACCTACATGCCACTACATTGGCAGAATACTATTGAGTCCGACGGATCCCTAGAGGGCTACGTATGAATGTTAGACCTACTCTGATGTGTGAAAATAAAGAATATTGTGAAAAGTTTACTCACATACTCAATAAATGTTCCTTTGATTTGCTGGTACTAACTGTGGAGTACTTACAGCAAGATTTAGATGTGCAGAAAGAAGAGTTGACAAGATTGGAGAGTGTACTGAAAGCCTCTTTGTCATCTGAAGATCTGGACAAACTTCTGACATCTGTCAAGACAACTATTACAGAATTGAAGACAACGATAGAGATTCGGAAACGACAAAAGTTCCATAGAGATGAAGAAGATCACAGAAACGATAATGTGTATCGTTGGAAGAAGGACACTCAGGATGATGGAAAAAGATCAGGCGCACCCCATTGGCGGAGACAATGCCATTGGCGTAATGACGACACCAGCCAATCATCATCAGCCAATACGTCGGGGGCCTCAGACGGGAGCGGAAGCGGAAGCGAGGCGGCCGCAAACACCGCCGCAAGCAAGAAGAAGTCAGCTGCGAAAGCACCAAAAGCTCAGAGAATAACTCGCAGCAAAGAACATCAGAGCAACCGGAACTAACGGTAAACATCTCTGCATATGCTCTTAATGATGTCGAAAGAGAAGTACTACAGAAAGGACTATCTTTTTGTCCGGTTGCTAAATGTGACTTTTTTGAACTACAACGTGATCTTTTTTCTTTTTTCAGGAATATTAAGTTAAAGGCATATTTTGCAACATTAGAGTCTAAGAGTAATGACATATTGAGATGTAATGAATTGCTGCATGATGAAAATCCCTTATCTTTAAACACTTTAGATCTTAAAAACAAAAGTTCTTTTACACCTAATGTCTATAACAATAGCATTGAAACATTTATACAGCTAGTGTTAAGGGATATCAATATATTGAAAGAGAAAAAATCGTATATCTATAACATCTAATAGGCATAAGAATTTCTCTAAGGCTGAATGGCTTGCCCTGTCTAAATTAAAGGAGAATAAAGATATTATTTGTAAACAGGCCGACAAGGGTGGCGCAACTGTCATCCTAGATAAAACATACTATATACAAGAAATTGAGAAACAACTTTCAGACCAGAATGTATATAAGGTTTTGAATACTGATCCATCTTTTGGGATCAAGAAATGTCTTGTTAACTGTGTGAATAGGGCAGTGTGTAATGGACTTATTTCTGTAAAAGAACAGAAGTATTTAATACCTGATTCATTCTCTATACCAGTCCTTTACACACTGCCCAAAATACACAAAGATAGTTGTGCTCCACCTGGACGCCCCATAGTAGCCAGCACAGATTCTATTCTATCTAATGTATCTAAATATCTTGACAGAGTACTAAGACCGTTTGCTACTCAATCTATGTCTTACATTAGGGATACTGGGGATTTTTTAACAAAGTTAGATTCCTTAGAATTACAAAGTGACAAATTTATCTTATTCTCATTAGATGTAACATCATTGTATACATCAATCACACATGAGAGTGGGATGGGTGCTATGAAACAAACCATTATGTCTAGTGGTAATTCTCTAATTCTCAATGTCATTTTATTCTTGAGCTACTACAGTTAATTTTATACCACAATTATTTTCTTTTTCAGGATACTTTTTACATTCAATGCCAGGGGACTGCAATGGGGTCCAATGTCGCCCCCACATATGCCAATGTCTTTATGAATACTTATGAAGAGAGGTTTGTATACACTCAGAAAGCATTCCAAAAATATTGATTATGTTGGTATAGATATATAGACGATATTTTTGGCATATGGGGGGGTGACATTGGCTCACTGCAGTCCTTTGTAGATGACCTCAATATTCAACTAGACACATTAAACTTAAATTGGTATGTAGTGAGGTTTCTATAGATTTTTTGGATACTACTATTCAAAAGAATGGTAGAGAACTAAAGGTTGATTTATTTAGGAAAGAAAGTGATAGAACAACCTATTGAAATATGAAAGTGCACACTATCCACCTCTTATTAACAGTCTTCCCAAGAGTCAGCTCTTAAGAGTTAAAAAAATTGTTTCAGATGATCAGCTAGCTCACAATAGACTTAGAGAAATGGGTAATCTGTTTCTACAGAGGGGTTATCCAAAGCCCTTGATTGAACGCCATATTAAAGAAGTAGAAAATATTCCCAGACAAACTATTCTTAATGGAGAATATAATTTAGACAAGAGACAAGAGAAGAATAAAAATAAACGTATGATTTTCATATCTAGATTTAACCCTTTAAGTAATAAGATCAATAACATTATTAAGAAACATTGGTCCACCATCAAAGATTTGAATCCTAATGTTATTGATTTCCAACAGTTACCTATGCCTGCATACAGGCGATGTAAAAATATTAAAGATTCATTAATAAAAGCAGATATAGGTCCAAAAAAGAAACAAGTTCAAACAGTGTTATCTACTCCCAAGTTAGGGTGTTTCCCCTGTCTCAGTTGCTGTAATTGTAATAATATCATTAGAGGGGATAGCTTTCTTCACCCTCTTAATGGAAGGAAATATAAAATACCAGGCTTCTTTACTTG